>NW_003852463.1:4641005-4642943 GCF_000181295.1 Otolemur garnettii
AAAAAAAAAAAATGTGATGAGAACCAGGAACCAAAAAGGCAAGGGTAAATTTGACATTAACATCTGCAAAACAACCAAACATATTAAGACAGTCATCATAGGCTAGGTCTAGTGGTTCATGCCTATAATCCTAACACTCTGAAAGGCTGAAGTGGGTAGATTACTTGACCTCAGCCATTCGAAACCAACCCAAGCAACAGACCCTCATCTCTACTAAAAATAGAAAAATCAGCCAGGCATTGTGGCAGACATCTGTAGTCCCAGCTACTCAGGAGGCTGAGGCAAGAGGATCTCGAGTCCAGGAGTCGTCTCCCCCTCCACCCCCCAAAAAAGACAGCCAATGCAAAAGCCTTTTGCATTTAACCCCAGGAGCTCTGGTCACACAGTTTATTCACCTTGAGAAATTTTTATGGATAGCCATCTTATGAAATAACTAAAGTTGGAAAATTCTGAGTTGAGATCTGAGTTCTCAACTATAAACTCCTTTGAAAGCAACCGCAATAGTACAAACCCTTTAAAAACAGATTTATCCTAATTATAATTACACTTGCTATATAAAACAATAAAAGCAAACTGGCTCAGCGCCTGTAGCTCAAGCAGCTAGGGTGCTAGCCACACACACTGGAGACGGAGGGTTCAAATCCAGCCCCAGCCCGCCAAACAATGGCAACTGCAACAAAAAATAGGTGGGTGCTGTGGCGGGCACCTGTAGTCCCAGCTACTTGGGAGGCTGAGGCAAGAGAATCACTTAAGCCCAGGAGTTTGAGGTTGCTGTGAGCTATGAAGCCATAACACTCTAGCCAGTATTAATAGCTTGAGACTGTCTCAAAAAAAAAAAAAAAGGCAAATAAAATCCTTACCATTAAAACCATCTCCCAGAGTAAACTAGTATTTTTTTTTTTTGAGACAAAGTCTCATTTTGCACCCTCGGTAGAGGGCCGTAGCATCACAACTCACAGCAACCTCAAACTCTTGGGCTTAAGCGATTCTCTTGCCTCATCCTTCCAAGTAGCTGGGACTACGGGTGCCTGCCACAACACCTGGCTGTTTTTTTGTTGCAGTTATCATTGTTGGTTAGCAGGCCTAGGACAGGTCAAACTCACCAGCAGCCTTGGTGTAAGTGGCCGGTGCCCTAACCACCGAGCTACGAGCACCACGTAGAGCAAACTGGTATTTTGGTAGTTTCATCTAGTTTTATATATGTGATGCACATGGATAGGAGGGTTGAGGTACACTAAATATTATACAAAATTACAACTATGCTACTTTCAACTGACATTTTTCTGGATTTAAGATTGTTCAAAACCAGTATATTTAATGGTTACAAAACATTTTGAACCTTTGAAATGTTTCGTATTAACAAGAGTCATTTGAAGAACTAAAACCATACCACCCTAAAATATTCAATATAATGTCAGTCATAAAAATTCTTTTAGAAGCACATGGTAGAAACTCAATTCTTGAGGTAGGCATGAAGAAATGGCTTAATGAATTAAAAAGATATCACTATTAGATTCGATTAGGTATTTCTGAGATGTCTACTACCACAATGAATTGACTATATACTATTGTAGTCTCTAAGAACTATCAGTCCTTAATTTTTCCAGGGATCAGTTATAACCTCTAAAACCATCACTAAAAATTAGACTTTCAGATCATATGGCTCCATTAGATTCATCATAAAAAGATTTATAATAGACTCCACACTTGGACTTTACAGCACTTCTTGGTTTACAAAGTATTTATTAATATTCATTATCAGGTTTGAACATCACAATAATCCTAAGAGCAAAGGAATCCCAGTTTGTACAGTAAGTAAAGCCTTAGAACACAGCTAGGAAATAACAACAGAACCTACATTCTATTCTTTCCGTACTCCAGAAAGATAAAAACATAATTCTATTTTATAGCTTCATTTCTTTTTTTTTTTTTTTTTTT
>NW_003852463.1:4643154-4646764 GCF_000181295.1 Otolemur garnettii
ATTGTTGTTTGGCGGGTCCGGGCTGGGGATTCGAACCCGCCACCTTAGGTGTACGTGGCTGGCGCCTTAGCCGGTTGAGCTATAGGCGCCGAGCCTATAGCTTCATTTCTAATCTTAAAAAAGCAATACATGTTTACTACTTACTTACCTTCTCCCCAAAAAAGAAAGAAAAATCACCCTTACCACATGCAAAAAAAAAGAATAAAGTTTTTAATACTCTTACCACAAAGGGAAAACTACCATCACCATTTTTCTAGGTATATACACACCCACATACCTTACTTGGTGCTGCTTTGTTAGAACACCGTTTCAGAATATATAAATACACACTGATACTTAAGAATGCAGTTATTACAATGGCCAGTTAATACAAAAATCCAATTGTTTATTCAGCCACAAAAACATTATCACTCCTTGCTTTCTTGTCACTCAATCTGCTCATCTCTCCTACCACATAGATATAGCCACTCAACCAATTCTTTACTACCATTATTTTCCCCCACTCTTGTCTCACAAAAGATATGCAAGTAGTAATTCTGAAGGTGCCACAGTGTGGAAAGAATATCATGCCGAATGTCAAAGGGCCAAAATCTGGTGTCTTCAAGGAAATGGCCAAATAAATGGAAAACAAAAATAGGCAGAAAATTTGAAACATGTGGCATGAAGGGCATCACAAATTTCACTCCTAACTGAATGGATCAATTAACACATTATTTTAGATTTGAAACAAAATGAAAGATTAGTTGCTTATGCATAATGCTAGGAACAGATCACCATGAGAACCAGGCATTAATGACCTCATACACACCAACAACTTTCTGATAAGCAAGGTATTATCATATGTACCTTTTTTGTTTTTTAAGAGCATGTGCACTACTACAGAATACAATATTGTATTCATGATAAATGATATTCCCCCAGAGATGTGCACTGGTGACCCAGCTTACCTTACCACCCCTATTAAATGTAATGGATTAGTCCAAGAGAAACCACCTGATGTAAGTTGCAATAAAGGAGTCTTTCCTGGGATTTTTTTTTTCAACTAAAGATGAGAATATTAGAAGATGTTCATAAAACCGAAATGCTGTTGATAGCCATATTTACTGACTTACTGAGAAAGCAGTAAACACTGAAACAAACAAAAACCCACTATAACTGAGGTAAGCAGGACCAAGAAGCAACCACAATACTGAATATTCAATACCCAGTTCAAATTGTTCCTTAAGCCTAACTACATCTTTGCCCTCCCCACCATCTGGTTATTAGCTTTTTATCAAAAAGTACCTGAGCCAAAAAATGTCCCCATTCACCTGAAGCAGATTCTAACACCTTCAATGAAGCATACCTAAACTGACTAAATACCTTAAAATGCCAAAAGGCTTAAAGTCTTTACAAAGTACAAAAGAGTACACATAGTATGCTATCTTTTATGAATTTTTTTTAAACAAAAAAGAAGAAATCAGAAAAAAATATGTATCTGCTTATGGTTAAAAAGAAACACAGTAATGATAACATAGAAAACACAACACTGGTTACCTACAAAGGGTAATGAATAAAAATGATGAAAGGGATATGGGAATGGTATTTCATGCAGTACAACTTATAAATGTATAATTTCAACCTCTGGAAGCATTGTTAAATGAACATATTTTTAAAAATTTAATCACTAAGGATAGGGAGGAGAGGAATAACTAAAACTGAAAGCAAACTAAATCATATTTCAAATGCACAGAACTCACAAGAGGGAAAAAGAAAACAAAACCAACTACAAACTCACTATTCAACTGATAAACCCTTAATTTTGATGAAACTAGGAGAAAAAGAATAACTTTTTATTCTTTTCAGCAAGTTTGCAATTTCTGAAACTATTTTAGATTATACAGATTTGAGTAAATAAGTAAATGTTTTGATGGTGCTAGGTAGGAACCAGGGCTGTCATTGTGAATACAAATATGAAGTGGCAGAAAGCAAGAAAGAACTGAACAGTAATAAATAAAACACTGAAAATACCAAGAGCCACACCAGTAAATCAATCAACGGGAGAGAAGGGAACTGTGCTAAGTACAGACAGGTAAATGCAGAATAGAGAGACATTTTATAACCATCACAATAAAGAATGGCTCAGGAAAGAAACGTAAGTTGAGTAGTACATACAGAGGGAAATTCTGATGAGTAGCATGTTTGCATGGTCTTAAAATGTCTCCTCAGAGATTAATTTAAGGTGGGAGGGGGCAAACACTGTAATCAAAGTATCACCCATGAAGGACAGATAAACATCATATGCCTCTGGATATGATACCCTGGGGACATAGCATCACTTGTGTGATCTTTATATCCAGGGATGCATAATCTTAATCAGTAAGTACCATCTGACAAATCCAAAAAATCCAAGTGTTAAAGAGCAAAGCAAGCTGTATTCTTTAAAAAGGACATTATTGGCTCAATTGACAAAAATGGAATACAAATAGTAGATTAAAGAATTTCATCAGTATAAAATGTATAAAGCTGATAATTGTACTATGAAAAAAACCTCTTAGGAAATACATACTAAAGTATTTAGGAATAAAGGAACACAATACTGCATATGCAACTTACTGTTAAATAGTTCAGAAAAAAAATGTGTATGTATGCAGAAGAGAGAGAGAATTCCCCATGACCCTGAGCTTAAATTCATTCAAAAACAGTTTTAACGACCCAACATTTTATGTCCAACACTGGATTATGTAACTTCTTAACTCTTTAAGTTAAAAAGACCATAGTATGACAAGAGGCAGAAAACCTGAAAATAGGAAAGGGCATCAAGCCCCAAACAACTGTGAATTTGGCCCTTCCTTTTCTGCATCATATTAATTCCCTAACTATTATCTGTTAGCCCATTACGCAATTTACAATAATCTAAATCTTTGGGGAAATTTCCACTCATCTGAAAATACCCACCCTGCTAGAAGGTGCCAATGAATGACTTCATGCAAAATTAGTTAACTCCCATAAAATTCAACACTATTAATTCAGTTTTACAGTAGTGGTGCAGCATCGTGTTTTAAGAACTTAGACCCTTGGCTTGGCATCTGTGGCTCAGGTGGCTAGGGCGCCAGCCACATATACCCAAGGTGGCGGGTTCGAATCCGACCCAGGCCCACCAAACAACGACAGCTGCAACCAAAAAATGGCTCGGCATTGTAGCGGGCACCTGTGGTCCCAGCTACTTGGGAGGCTGAGGCAGGAGACTCGCTTGAGCCCAGGAGTTGAAGGTTGCCGTGAGCTGTGATGCCACAGCACTCTACCCAGGGGGACAGCTTGAGGCTCTGTCTCAAAAAGAACTTAGACCCTACCTTCAGGGTTTTAACTCTTAATCCTGAATATTGCTAATAACGTGAACATAAGAGCAAGTTTGTTAACCTATACTTCAGTTTCATTACATGAAAACGGAAATAAAAACAATACCCATTCAAAATGCTGTAGTTAATATTAATTTAAAATTATGATACCTGACATGCAATAGGTACTGAAAAAGGTTAGATAGTAAACAAAATGCTTTACTTAAGAATCAGATAAGTGGCCCGGCGCCTGTGGCTCAAGCGGCTAAGGCGCCAGCCACATACACCTAAGG
>NW_003852463.1:4646954-4671647 GCF_000181295.1 Otolemur garnettii
AAAAAAAAAAAAAAAGAATCAGATAAGTGGCTGTTCCTTTTAAGGCCTGGGTAGTATCTAAAAATGATAATATATTGGAAACAGGAATTAATTGTTTACTCCTGAGGCTGAGACAGGTGGACTGCCTGAGCTCAGGGGTTCGAGACCAGCCTGGGCAAAAGCGAGATCCCATCTCTAAAAATCAAGAATGAGATCCCATAGATGGATGCTGTGGAGGGCACCTGTAGTCCCAGCTACTTAGGAGCCTGAGGGAAGAGGATCTCTTGTGCCCAAGAGTTTGTGGATTCTGCGAGCTATGATGCCAGTGCACTCTACCCAGGGTAACAAAGTGAGACTCTGCCTCAAAAAGAAAAGAAAAGAAATTATTTACTCCTAAATTGAGATCTAGCAATTAATGAACACATTTCAAAAGGCACATCAAAATTCATGGCTTCAGATGCTTATGAAGCAAAGCATTATCTAAATAATGTGTAAAAACCAATTTACTTAAGTAAACAAGGAAAGGTTAAGTGGGGAGCTTATGGACTTGAGAGACAAATCAACCAACCAACTGCAACCAATTATAAATGAATTTGTTGTTAGGCTTGGCGCCCATAGCACCATGGTTACGGCGCAGGCCATATGCGCTAAGGCTGGCAGGTTCGAGCCTGGCCCGGGCTAAACAACAACTGCAACAACAAAAAAAGCTGGGTGTTGTGGTGGGTGCCTGCAGTTTCAGTTACTTGGGAGGCTGAGATAAGAGAACAGCTTAGGCCCAGGAGTTTGAGGTTGCTGTGAGCTCTGACGCCATAGCACTCTACCAAGGGCAATGTAGAGAGACTCCACTTCAAAAAAATAAAATTAAAATTAAAAAACAAAAAATGAATTGGGCTCAGTGCTTATAGCTCAAGCAGCTAAGGTGCCAGCCACATACACCAGAGCGGGCAGGTTTGAATCCAGCCCGGGGCCTGCCCAACAATGACAACTACAACCAAAAAATAGCCTGGCATTGTAGCAGGCGACTGTAGCCCCTCCCAGCTATTTGGGAGGCTGAGGCAAGAGAATACCTTAAGACCATGAGCTGGAAGTTGCTGTGAGCTGTGACGCCAAAGGACTCTACACAGGGCAATAGCTTGAGGTTCTGTCTCAAAAAAATAAAAATTTAAAAAATTAAAAAAAAAAAATGAATTGGGCAGTGCCTGTGGCTCAAAGAGTAGGGCGCCAGCCCCATATAACAGAGGTGGTGGGTTCAAATCGGGCCCCAGTCAGAAACTGCAACAGCAACAACAAAAAGAATGTTAGATCCATATTCCAACAACAAATTGTATATATACATGTGTGCGTTTGTGTGGGGCGTATATGAGGTACAATTGGGGAAATCTGAATACTGTCTGAATATGTATTAGAAATTATTATTAACAATTACTGATAGTTACACTCTAGAGAAACATTTGAACTATGTATTGATGAAATGATATAGGATTTGATCAAAAAGAAGTCAGGGGTATAGATGAGAAAAACTGACCATTTGCTTTTAATAACTGAAAGGGGGCTCGGCACCTGTGGCTCAAGTGGCTAAGGCACCAGCCACATACACTAAGGTGGCAGGTTCAAATCCAGCCTGAGCCTGCCAAACAATGATGGCTGCAACCAAAAAAGAAAAAATCCAGGCATTGTGGCGGGCGCCTCTGGTCCCAGCTACTTGGGAGGTGGAGGCAGGAGACTTGCTTGAGCCTAGAAGTTGGAGGTTGCTGTGAGCTATGATGTCACAGCACTCTACCCAGGGGGACAGCCTGAGGCTCTGTCTCAAAAAAAAAAAATAAATAAATAACTGAAAGGGGATGATAGGTGCATGGGTAAATCACATAATCCTCTATACTCGTGTACATGTTTAAAACTTTTTGCATAATAAAATGTTTTTTTTTTTTTTAAAAGGAGCTGGGCATGGTGACTCGTGTCTATAACCCCAGCATTATGGGAGGCTAAAGAGAGAGGATCACTCAATCCCAGGAGTTTCGAGGTTGCAGACAATACTGTACTCTAGCTCCAGCAACAAAGTAAGCTCTGTCACCAAAAAAAACCCCAAACCACACACAGTAAACAAATAAGAAAATTCAATAGAAAATAAAGTTGGCTACTCGGGAGGCTGAGGCAAGAGAATCGCCTAAGCCATTAGGGTACAGCGAGAAGAGTAGGAGGTTGTTGCGAGCTGTGTGACACCATATCACTCTACTGAGGAGGATAAAGTGAGACTCTGCCTCTACAAAAAAAAAAAGTAAAGGAAATGAAAGTTGGGCTTGGTGCCTGTAGCTCAAGTGGCTAAGGCGCCAGCCACATACACCAGAACTGGCGGGTTTGAATCCAGCCCAGGCCTGCCAAACGACAACTACAACCAAAAAATAGCTGGACGTTGTGGCGGGCGCCTGTAGTCCCAGCTACTCGGGAGGCTGAGGCAAGAGAATCACGTAAGCCCAAGTTTGGAGGTTGCTGTGAGCTGTGACACTACAACACTCTACCCAAGGTGACAGCTTGAGGCTCTGTCTCTAAATAAATAAATAAATAAATAATAAAGTTGGTAACTTTTCTATATAGACAGTAGGGAAATTAGGTTAAAGTTTAATAAAATGAAAACTATGGAAATAAGATAGAAAAAAAGTATTTAAGGGGTTCAAGAGTTGAAAGACAGACCATGTACCCCAACATTAACTACTAAGAAAACAGATGTACTTTAAAGCTATTTCCCCTATGTTCCCCGCAATTTCTTCTGTTCACTGCAAAACCCTTGTTATTCTTGACCCTCATTGATCATTATCATAGGTTTGTTTTATTTCTATACCTCACTTTTTCCTCACCCTTCTTCTTTTCAATGATTTTCTTCCCATCTCCCCACCACATTTCAAAATTCAGCTCCTGTTTGCTTGCAAAACTGCCCAAACTGTGTTCTGGGTACCTGTACTCGAAACACTGTTTCTTAGCATGTTAAGCATTTTATTAAGAATTGGGACAGATTTAGTCAAACTTTTATCAGTATACATTAAAGCACAGTGAGAAGAGCATGATTTGGAGGCCAGGCTCTAGTAATTACCTGCTGAGTTTACTCAACACCTGAGCATCTACTTACCTGGCACTGGGAGAGATACAAAAGTTAACATAAAAAAATCACATAAATGGTTACAAAATACATAGGGTAAGTGCTATAAGAGGGGCATGCATCAACATCTTAATGAAGTTTAGATGATCTTTCAACTCTGAAAACTATTACTCTAAATTCCTTTAAACTTCTAATTAAAAGTGAATAACCAGAGTTTGCAATTTTCTGTCAAAAGATGCTGCTTAAGCACTTTAAATTTTGAAATAAAAATGACAGCAAACATTTATTAAGCACCTAATACATGCCAAGGGACTAGGAGCTTTCTATACGTTGTCTCACCAGTCACAAAAATCCAAAGCAGGAAACAGTATATCACCATTTTACATGTAAGTAAACAAGAAGTTCAGAAAGAGTAGAATAACTTACCTAAAGTCTTACACATACAGTAAGGGTTCAAACTGATTTTCTGATTCCAAAACCTATTCTCTTTCCACTAAACTATTTGTTCATTTTCTTCTACTACATAAAAACAAAATTTCCAGACCACCTTTTTAAGAGCACCCAAGAAAAAAACTCTTAAGACAACTGTATAAAGTACAAAGTGATGACAGATTTTGAGAACTTTTAAACTACAGCGCCTGCCACATACCCCCTCTATAACAAAATGCAGAAATGATTACAAAACTTAAATATAACCAATATACAAGGTTAATAGATATGCAACATGAATAAATATTCTAAAAATGAATGAGTCAATAAAACAGCTACTAAAAATAAATGAGATTTTGTAATTTCTTCCAACTATTTTATCTTTACCTTTATTTGGGCCCAAAATAAATAAATGACTAAGGAGGAAATGGCCCAGCGTATTTTAGTCTAGTAATGTGCTGGATTCCAAATAATCATTTAAAAGTACATATTACAGAATATGGGGAATAGACGTATTTTAGTCTAGTAATGTGTTGGATTCCAAATAATCATTTAAAAGTACATATTACAGAAAATTAAGTGAATATGAGATAGTCAAATAAATTTTCAAAAAAAATGCAACATAAGCCCGCTAAGCCTAGAATGCTTAATCATTATCAAAATTTAAAACTACTCTGAAGTAACATCATTTACACGTTTACTTTTGTGTAAACTTCTTTAAATTCATCTTTTTTAAAAATTTCAGATCAATATGAGGTACAAACCAGGTTACAATGTTTGCGTTTGTTAGGTCAGGTCTTAAATTCATCTTTTGTTGGGTAAATTCCTTCTTTCATGTTATAAATTTTTCTATTATTCCAATTTTAGTGTATGTGCTGGTGAAGAGAGCACAAAGTTATACATTTTTAACTGCAAATCTGAACCAGCAAAAACAACATCCCTGAAAAATAAGCTAACCCTTAACAACAAATGAGAAAAAAACAAACTTTTCCGTGCACAATTCCAAAGCTGGTTGAAAAACAATCTGAGTCAGCATAAATGGCTAGACCCTGAGGACAAGTTTTTCTTCCCAACTCTTTAGATAAGAGTACTCCCATTCCCCACCGCCAAAACTTCGCCTAAAGGCAAATTCTAAGATTAGGAAAAATTAGCTTGAGGCAGCCAGCCTTTATAATTTAACTCAATTAAATATTTTGTGATACTGTTAAGTCTCCCTCGTTCGCAAATACGTCAAACAAAAAATGTTTCAAACGTCCTCAAAGATTCGATTATGTAGTATATACATTTAATCCCCTTTAACAGAACGGGGCCCAAGCTAGAAATCACACAAAGACACTAACGTTCGGTACTCGCGACTCCTTAAAGAATCTGTAAATACTGTTAAGTATTACATCCATTTACGAGCCCTCTGTATCCCACACAGAGATGACATTTTCTCTGCCTTCATACGTGCGCAAGGCAGGCACCAGGAACACCGGCTTGCAAAAGCCGCTGGATCGTCATGCTCCCTTCACCCTACCTCCCCCCTTCTCATCCCCAAACACAAACACGCTCTTCTCTCCACGCTTCAGGTACAATGTCGCTGGTCAAAGGGGTCGGCTCTAACTCCAATTCCTCTTCCGGCCCGCCGAGGATAGTTCCTCCCTCCTCCCTCACCAATGCTTCCTCGGCTGTCAGGCCCGGGCGGACCACGGTAGGGCCCTGCGCCGATGGGTCAGGGGCCGATTGGGCCTTGCCAAAAGGCTCTTCACGTTCCTCAGCCCAGTGCAACGGAGTCAGGAGACTCTTCCCGAGGCAGGGTCCCACATGGTGCCCAACCCGTCCCTCCCGGGGAAAGAGCCGGACAAACGCGAGAGCGGAGCAGCTCAGTTTGCCTAGCCATCCTAGGGGTCCCCCCAACCTCCTCCCGCCCCCGCCGTCTGCCCGCCGCCATTTTGTGCGCAGCCGCTGCGACACAGATACAATAGTCGGCCCAAATCTCACAGGAAAGGCTCAGGAGCCCAACGCTACGGGCCCCCGCCTTCCAACCTCCTGCTCCCCACAAGGCAGCGGTCCTACCTATGTCTACCCGACTAACAGCCGGATCCCATCCGCGCCCCACACAGTTTAGCACTCAGCCTCCAGCCTCGACGCCGAAGCAGCTGCCGCCGCCAGAAAAGTGCACGCATGCGCGCTTCTCAAGCCTCTGCGAGCCGCCGTCCGCTCCCGGCGCCTGCGTACCGCCGGCACTGCGCTCGCTTGAGGCCAGAGAGAGAGCTCAGAGGAGCTTGCTTCCGGAAGGGGGCGCTCCCGGGCCGTGGCGTTCTGAGTCGCTGGCTGATGACTACCTGTCCAGTGCACGTCCAATCCAAATCGTGCTCATCCTTTAAGACAGGTATTGTCTCATCTCCTCCATGAAGTTTTCCCTTATCATTTTTGCCTCCAACAATAACATTAAAATAGGTAATACTCACCTGGCACATTAATATCATAATGTGTTGAATAATTAAGATTTTGCCTGCCTTTATCCCCTTGCCTTGCACTTTTTCTTTTCTTTTTATTTTTAGTTTTTGCAATTTTTGACCGGGGCCAGGTTTGAACCCGTCAACTCCGGTATATGGGGCATTCCTTGAGCCATAGGCGCCCCCATCCATGCACGTTTTTTTAAGTCTATATCACAGGCTCTCCAAATGACAGGAAATTAGATTTCAATTAAATCTTATTAACTGGGTGGCACCTGTGGCTCAGTGAGTAGAGCGCCAGCTCTATATACCAAGGATGGCAGGTTCGAACCCGACCACGGCCAAACTGCAACAAAAAATAGCCAGGCGTTGTGGCGGGCACCTGTAGTCCCAGCTACTTGGGAGGCTGAGGCAAGAGAATCACCTAAGCCCAGGAGCTGGAGGTTGCTGTGAGCTGTGATGTCACAGCACTCTACCTAGGACAATAAAGTGAGACTCTGTCTCAAGAAAAAAAATAAAAAGAACTGCCTGTGTGTAGATAATCACATAATCAATCCTCATTTTACCTGTGAAAAACTGGGTTGACAGAAGTACAAAATTTCTTTCTTTTTTTTTTAAGAGACAGAATCTCATTTTGTAGCCCTTGGTAGAGTGCAGTGGCGTCACAGCTCACAGCAACCTCCAGCTTTTAGGCTCAGGCGATTCTCTTGCCTCAGCCTCCCGAGTAGCTGGGACCACAGGTGCCCGCCACAACGCCCAGCTATTTTTTTGTTGCAATTTGGCCAGGGCCAGGTTTAAACCTGCCATCCTCAGTATATGGGGCCAGTGCCCTACCCACTGAGCCACAGGCACCGTCCAGAATTGTTTTCTTTAATGCTTTATCTTCTCAAGGTGATCCTACTATGCCATATAAAAATTCAATCACTAGGCTCGGCACTCATAGCACAGTGGTTATGGTGCCAGCCACATAAACAGAGGATGGCAGGTTGGAACCCTGACCCGGCCAGCTAAACAACTGCAACAAAAAAATAGCCAGGCATTGTGGTGGGCACTTGTATTCCCAGCTACTTGGGAGGCTGAGGCAAGAGAATTGCTTATGCCCAAGAGTTGGAGTTTGCTGTGAGCTGTGATGCCACGGCACTGTACCGAGGGGGACATAGTGAGACTCTGTCTCAAAAAATAAATAAATAAATTCAATCACTGGACAAAATCTGGCAAAACTTACAAGCCTTGCCTTATGAATACTACACAGATCACACCACCCACCCTGAGTCTCACACATTAGTTTTACCTACCACCCAAGCACACTGCAGTTTATTTTATTTGCATTAAAATAAGCATGGGAAAGGCTAAAAGTCTTTTAAAAAAGATACCAGCTTTTCATTCAAACTACCAATCATGCAAGAGGCAGCAAACCAAAAACAACAAAGAAAAAGCCAACAAACTCTCTTCAAGTCCCAAATAACCCATGTTAAAATTTGATGAGTTGCTTTCATACAGTCCTTTATATTCATATAAACATACCTAAATATGTTATATCATATAACAAGAAATGCTCTTTTTTTATCCAAAAATGTAACACATTAGCGTGCTATTTGCTTTTCGGATTATGATATTTCTCCAAGCAAACCATATATACCCTATTTTTTTTAAATAGTTGCATAATATTCATACTATAGTGCACTTTCAATAATTCAAACTTTTGTTGAACACTCAAGTTGTTTCCAGTTTTTTTTTTTTTTTTAGAGACAGAGTCTCACTTTGTCACCCTCTGTAGAGTGCTTAAGTGTCACAGCTCACAGCAACCTCCAACTCTTGGGCTTAGGCGATTCTCTTGCCTCAGCCTCCCAAGTAGCTGGGACTACAGGTGCCCGCCACAACACTCAGCTATTTTTTTGTTACAGTTTGGCAGGGGCCGGGTTCAAATCAGCCACCCTCAGTATATGGGGTCAGCGCCCTACTCACTGAGCCACAGGCGCCACCTTGTTTCTAGTTTTTTTGCTACTACAAACATTGCTGTAATCAAAGACTTACGAAATGAAGCTTAAATTTCTAAAGGCTAGGCTTCTGGCCTGTAGCTCAGGAGCTAGGGCACTGGCCACATACACCAAGGCTGGCAGGTTCGAACCTGGCCCGGGCCTGCTAAATAACAATGGCAACTATAACAAAAAAATAGCTGGGTGTTATGGTGGGTGCTTGTAGTCCCAGCTACTTGGGAGGGTGAGGCAAGAGAATGGCTTAAGCCCAAGAATCTGAGGTTGCTATGAGCTGTGATGCCACAGCACTACCAAGGGTGACATAGAGGGACTCTGTCTCAAACAAAAAAAGAAAATAGCTGGTGTTGTGGCAGACATCTGTAGTCCCTGCTACTTGGAAGGCTGAGGCAAGAGAATCACTTAAGCCCAAAAGTTTGAGGTTGCTGTGAGCTGTGATACCACAGCACTTTACCAAGGGTACATAGTGAGGCTCTGTCTGAAAAAAAAAAATTAATAAAATAAAATTTAATTTAATTTAAAAAGAAAATCAGCAAATACCAGGGGTGCCAAAATGTGTATATGTGGGAATCAGGTTTGTAGTGTAGTGTAGGCCAGGTATTTGTGGAGGGCTTGTTGACCAGAGTCCAAGTTCTTCAAACCCCTCATGGCTAACAATAGACTGGTGGTCTACACAGGATGTCTGGCATCTGGCAGGCTCAGGGCTAGGATTCTAGGGGTCCTGTTGACCACAGTCCAAGATTCCATGCCTCTGCTTTTCCTGGGCTGCAGATGGCCCTATTGTTACCTGGTGGCTGAGAACAGAATGCCCAGCAACCAAAGATTACTATTGCCTACATCCTGTCCAGGCATATATAGAAGTCATTGGGAGTTAGGCAAGTTTATCCCCAATTTGTAAAATATAAGTTGTAATCACATGGTATACCTGCATGATTTTCCCTTCTTTTGTTTCCCTTCTAATTGTTAATGATTACTTGAAGCACCTTGCTTTGAATAACTCGAATTAAGTTTATGCATTATAGTGTCAACTTGATTTGTGATTTTTGATTGAATATAGAGACCAATGGGGAAGAATGGCCCAGTGCTGCATTTGCTAGTTAGACTTGAGATGCTGCTGGCTTAGTACATGCCTCCCACAAGCTCCCATTGGTTATTTCACCTGTGATGAGTCTGAGGTTTTTTTCTTGTATCATACACTCTCAGGACAGATCTTAGAAAAGCTTGTGGGGACCCACGCCCCCACATATATACAAATTTTAAGTGATATTGTTGAAAGTAAAATTGATCATTCCCCAAACGTGTATGAATTGCAGGTAAAATGGATGTTCTTAGCATGTCTGGGTACACTTGACCAGTAATGGTACCTTTAATTCAACTTACTTCAAAAAGTAATACATAGATAACATCTCTTAAAATCTGTATACATTTGTTGGGGCCTTTCTATTTGCTGAAAGAATGAATCTGATGTGTAAAAATGTGTGAATGTGTAACCACTGATCATCTTTTCATATATATCAGCCATGTGACTTTCTTTTTGATATTCTTTGCTCCTATTCCTAGTGAGCTGATTGTCTCTTATCAGGAAGTAGTTCTAACTAGATAAGGAATATTTACCATTTGTCAGATACATAGCAGGTGGCTTCTCCCCATTGATAATTTGTTTCCTAGTGTCTTTTATCATTATAAACTTTAAACTTTCATGTAGTCGAATCTATCAATCTTTACATTTATGACTTATGAGTTTTCACCTATGTCTAGGAAGCCTTACCCCACCCCCTAGATGCATACATACCCAAGAATTACACAAAAATTCTCCTAGTTTTCTAAATTTTTATTTATAACTTCACAATTATAATTTTTACATTTAGATGTTCAATCATTCTTTTTTTTTTTTTTTGAGACAAGTCTCACTTTTGTCACCCTCAGTAGAGTACCATGGCATGAAACCTCACAGCAACCTCAAACTCCTTGGTTCAAGCAATTCTCTTGCCTCGGCCCCCTGAGTAACTGGGACTATAGGCAACTGCCACAAGGCCTGGCTTTTTTTAGAGACGGGAGGTCTTGCTCTTACTGAGGCTGGTCTCAAACCTGTGAGCTCAGGCAATCCACCCATGTAGGCCTCCCAAAGTGCTAGTATTACAGGTGTGAGCCACCGCGCCGACCTAGATGTTCAATTATTCTAAAAGTCATTGTTTTTGTGATATAAGGTAGAGCTCTAGCTTCCTTTTCTTCCACATGAATAAAGCCAATCATGAAGGTTCCAGATGTTAAGTAAACCATCCCTTTCTCCATAACTGAAATGCCTTCCCTTTAAAAAACAAATAATAGGCTAGGCTCCTGTGGCTCAAGTGGCTAAGGCGCCAGCCATATACACCTGAGCTGGCGGGTTCAAACCCAGCCTGGACCCACCAAACAATGACGGCTGCAACCAAAAAATAGCGGGCGTTGTGGCGGGTGCCTGTAGTCCCAGCTACTTAGGAGGCGGAGGTAGGAGAATCACTTGAGCCCAGGAGTTGGAGATTGCTGTGAGCTGTGATGTCACAGCACTCTACCGAGGACAACAGCTTGAGGCTCTGTCCCAAAAAATAAATAAAATAAATAAATAAATAAATAAAAAACAAACAATAAAAATGATTTAGTTACCATATATAAAAATAGATTCTAGACAGGCTTAATAATCTATTTGTCTTCCCACTAGTCAGTGCTATTTGGTCATTCATTAACTGATCTAATAGATATGCATTGTTTACATTTTAACTTTCCGTATATTGTGATGTTTGCCATCTTTTCTTTTATTTTTTGAGACAGAGTCTCACTATGTCACCCTGGGTAGAGTGCCATGGTGTCATAGCTCACAGCAACTTCAAATTCCTAAGCAATATTCTTGCCTCAGCCTCCCAAGTAGCTGGGACTACAGGCACCCACCATAACAGCTGGCTATTTTTTTGATGTTGCTGCAGTTGTCATTGTTGTTTTGGCTGGTCTGGGCCAGGTTGGAAACCACCAGGCTCAATGTACCTACCCACTGAGCAACAGGCATCGCCCAGATGTTTGCCATCTTAAAAATCTTTCTGCCTAGGAAATTGCCCCTCCAGGGGCTAGGGCTAGCCAACTCTTAGAGATGACAAAAGGCTCAAAAGAAGTATGCCTTTGTTAAACAAACTAACCAATCCAGAGCCATCCGCCTTTAATCTGGCAGATAGGCAATATCTACCCAGGATGCAATATTCTTCTGTCTTAATCAGGGCAGAGTCAGTTACCAGGCCAAGTGGGGAACCACCCTTATAGCTTAGAGCCTGCCAAAACTGTTCAAACTAGCCATTCCAGAGCTGTCTTGTCTTTTTCTCAGATACTCTAACAAAGGCTGTGGCCTGGGCTCCCCCTAAGGCCTCCCCCTTCTGCCTCCTGACTGACCTGGTTGTTTCCCCATGTGGCCTTGCATAGCATGCCACACCTCCTATTTCTAGGACCAGTGAGTATAGTTAATTTTCTTTCTTTTTTTTTTTTTAAAGAGACAGTCTTACTTTATTGCCCTCAGTAGAGTGCTGTGATGTCACAGCTCACAGCAACCTCCAACTCCTGGGCTTAGGCGATTCTCTTACCTCAGCCTCCCAAGTAGCTGGGACTACAGATGCCCACCACAACACCCAGCTATTTTTTGTTGCAGTTTGGCCAGAGCCGGGTTCAAACCTGCCACCCTCGGTATATGGGGCCGGTGCCCTACCCACTGAGCCACAAGGTGCCACCCGAGTATAGTAAATTTTGTTTTCCTGAGCCTCTCCTATGTCTCCTGACTCCTCTCCTGTGGCTGCACCTGACTGATCATTCCACGAAAGAACACAGAACAAAGTATTACTTTGAAGGCCCACTCTGAAGGCTAGAAACTATCCTAAGCACTGAGTCATCAGTAAAGCAAAGGACAACAACTAAGTCCTGCCTGCAAGATCATGCAACCTTGATCTACGAGATAGACAAGTACATACAAGTATAGAGAATGTTAAATAGTGATAAGTGTTACAGAAAAAAATCAAAGCACATTCAAGACACAAGGAATGAGGAGATCATAGGCTATAATTTGAAATAAGATGGTCAAGAAAGGCATCACTAAGAAGGCAGCATCTTGGCTTGGCACCTATAGCTCAAGTGGCTAAGGCCCCAGCCACAAACACTGGTGTGTTCGAATCCAGCCCAGGCCCGCCAGACAACAATGACAACTACAACCAAAAAATAGCTGGGCATGTGGCGGGCGCCTGTAATCCCAGCTACTTAGGAGGCTGAGGCAAGAGAATCATGTAAGCCCAAGAGTTGGAGGTTGCTGTGAGCTGTGACGCCACAGCACTCTACCCAGGGCAACAGCTTGAGACTGTCTCTAAAAAAAAAAGGAAGGCAGCATCTAAGCAGAAATTTGACTGCCATGTTGTAGCAGGAAACCAACGCAGACAGAAGACTCCAGGCACCAGATGATTAGAGGAAGGGGGTTTATTCAGCCGGGGGTACTCAGAACACCAGCGTGTTTCCCAAAACCGAGCCCCCTGACTCAATCTCTTGCCTCTCTTTTATTCACCTTTCAAGGTGGGAGTGCACGTGAGGGTCATAAGACAGAGAGTGAGGGTCATAAAATAAAGATGAGACCACAACATCATAGATTACAATCTAGGCCCCAAGTATGTCAGGGGAGAAACACACAGACAACAACGGAAACGCCTGTGGCCTGGCCGATGCCTACACAGGGTGGCCAGGAAAGACTTTCCTGAACTGCTTTTTACTTTTCTCACCTTATTCCTCCCTTTGAGACTCAAAACAAGTTGTTACGGAGTCTCATTATCATTCTCATCAACCTATGCCACAGTTTGTTGGTGGTGCATGTAATACACTCCACTTGGGCCTCTTTGAGACACAGCTGAATTCACTAGGTTCCTCACCATCTGGAGTAATACTGGCAGTAGGCCTGGGAGGAGAAGGCAGGTTCTCCTCCGGTTCCGCAGCAGGCTTCACTCTGCTGTAATGGATCCAAGCAGGAATTTCTGCTACTCTCACGGCTGTAGGTGTGGTCAGGATAACGTTGTAAGGGCCTTTCCACCTCGCCCTCAGGGGAGACACACTCCAGTCTTTGACCCACACCGCAGCTCCTGGAGAGAAAGGGTGGACAGGGGAAAACAAACTAACAGGGCACCTCTCATTCACCCATTTCAACACTGCCTCTGCCACCTTACCCAGTCCCTGCAACTGCTTTCCTAATTCTACCTCCCCCAATTCCCAGGGGGATCCTGCAAGCTCCGTAGTAAACGGGGTGGTCTGTGATATAAGACCTCATATGGTGAAAATCCTGTCCTCTTAGTGGGAGTACACTTAATCTTAAATAACACCAAGGGCAGGGCACTTATCCACTGTAAGTTTGTCTCCTGGAATACTTTCCCTAAACTGGTTTTGATAGTTCTATTCATGCGTTCCACCTTCCCCGAGCTTTGTGGGCGATAGGCTGCGTGGAGTTTCCAGGTGATGCCAAGGATGTTGGCCATTTTCTGGACCAATTCAGAGATGAATGCTGGCCCGTTGTCTGACTCAATCCTCAGCAGGAGCCCAAACTGTGGTATAATGTCTCTCAAGAGTGCCCAGGTGACTTCTTGAGCTTTCTCGATGATGGTAGGATATGCTTCTACCCATCCGGAGCAGGTGCACACCATCACCGGCAAGTATTTGTTCCCTCTACATCTGGGCATTTCAGTGAAATCTACCTGAAAGCCCTCGAAGGGCATTGCTCCATATGATTTGATTCCTGGGGGTACCGTTGGTTCTTGGCAGGCGTTGAACTGGCTGCAGGTGACACATCACTGACTGATAGCTTTTTCCCAGGGCTTGTGTAGTCCCATAACTGCTTCCATCAACATACAAGTCCCAGGCTGCATCTGTCCAAGGCTGGTCATGCAAGTCAGGTCTGCTAGAGTACACATTATCTATGAATTCCACACAGTCATGCTCAGTCTCTCTTCCATTGGCTGGAAGGAGTGTGGCTGGGTTAAAAATGTCCTTTAGTGTCCATTAAAGTGACCACAGAGTGGGGTACTTCTACTCTGAGATCCTGCCCTAGAGTCAGCTTATCAGTTTCTTGCACGAGGAAAGCAGTAGCAGCTAGAGCCCGTAAGCAGGGTGGCCATCCTTTTGCCATTCCATTTAACTGCTTAGAGAGGTAGGCTACAGGCCTTGGCCCAGACCTAACCAGCTGGGTTAACATACCCACAGCCATCTTGGTAGGTCCGGCAGTCCCAGTGCAGGGGCAGTCATTAGCCCCATCTTTAGCTGGGAGAGGGCACGTTCTTGTTCTCTTCCCCACTCTAAGGGCTTTCCTTCCTCTCCTTTAGTTGCCTCATACAGAGGTCTAACCAAGATGGCAAAGTTGGGGATCCAAAGATGACAGAAACCGACTGCACCTAGGAATTCCCGAACTTGCCTTCAGCTTGTGGAGGTGGGGAGGCGACTAATGACTTGTTTCCTCCCTGCCTGCTGGATAATAAATCCTAGATAAGGTACTCACTGCTGGCAGATCTGAGTCTTTCCCTTAGAAACTTTATAGCCACATACCTCTAGATTTTGCAATAGGCAGTCTGTACCTTGAGCACAGCCCTGGGGAGTTATCTTTCGCCCAGACCCGTGGCCATCGCTGGGCCAGTTTGGGCCTCTCCTTCCTTCCCAGTCCTTCCCAAGGCGGACATCAGATCTGGTTTGGGCAATTATAGCTGCATATTTCCTCGTGGCCTCTTATGGAACACTTCCGAAGGAGACAAAAGGCTTGTTCAGTAGTGGCTCCATTGCTCTTATGTCAAGCCTGTGGTCTGAGAGAGGGGCTACTGGCTGGGTAACCACCAAGTGTTCACTCCTAGTATTAATTAGAAAGTCAATGTCCTTGCCCCCAATTCTCACTTGGACCATGGACTTTCTGGGGGCAGCTGAGTCCGGTCCCCTTTAGTCTTAGCAGGGCCTCTCCCACTAAGTTATAGAGGGCTCCCTGCTCTTCCGGTTCTGTGACTTCTTTCCCAGGATTTTTCACACTTTCTTGCCTCTGGGGACACTTATTCTTCCAATGCCCTGTCTCTTGGCCAGTTGTACACTGATCTCTTCGCAAGGAGGGGCCTTTTACCCTAGGTCCTCTCCTTCCTCGTACTCCTTGACCGTGTCCTCTTTGAAAGGTAGGGGGTCCTCCCCTCATGTCTTTCAGAGCCGCGGCTGAGATTGGCCCTTCGCTTCTCGCAACTGTCCTCTTTTCTATGGCTTAACTGCTTCCCGATGCACAAAAACCTTTTGTGCTATTTTGAGGAGTTGCAAGGTGTTCATACCTGTAAATCCCTCCTGCTTCTGCAGTTTCCGCCATATATCCTCAGCGCTCTGGCTAACTAGGGCCATATTAACCATCCTCTGATTCTCAGGGCTCTCAGGGTCAAAGGGAGTGTACTTCCAAAATGCTTCACATAACCTTTTATAAAACTGGACTGGACTCTCAGTCTTTCTTTGAAGAACCTCATTTACTCGAGCCAAATTGGTAGTTTTCTGTGTCCCTTTCTCAGTCTTTGCAGCAATGTTTTTCAGTACCAGATCTGCCAATACCTTCAGCACCACTACTCTAGGTCAGGTGGAAAGCACTTTCTCTTCCTGTCCCTGTGTTACTAGCACTGTCGCGACCTGCCCTCTCAACCAAGGTGGTTGGCTCACTACTAGCTGTAGCCAGATATCTTGTATGGAAACTGCTCAGTGTGAATCCCCTTTCCAGTAACTCTGTGCCATACCTCAGACACTAGGGATCTCTTTAAACTTCTCTCTGACGGCCATCCATTTCCAAAGAGGGGCCATTCCTACTCACAAAGACTCCTTAGCTTTCCTGGTGTCATAGTCACCTACAAATCCGTTCTTAAAGTGCTTTAAGATGGTAGCTAATGGGGTGGGCTTCCCTTGCTTGTTCCCCACTTCTACCCAAGGTCTCCCTTCTGAGACAGACACTCACACCACACTTGGCCAGTCTCTAAGTTCCATTTAACAGTTCAATGACTTATTTTATGAGTTGACAGTACAGATAAGGCTGGGATCTAATACAGGTGGGCCACAGCCTTTTTTTTTTCTTCTTTTTCCTTTGAATTATTTGTCTCTCTCTCTAATTTCTCTCTTAACTAAAGACAAATTACAGTAGAACTAACTCCATTGCCAAAATAAACTGTACCTTCAGTATACTGATTATTTTCATAAAGCGCAGTAAGAATAATTATTAGCCATCTAGACTCTTTGGCTTTGCTGGAACCTTTTATAAGGAATTTTCAGGCTGGACTTTCTCAAGAGCCTTTCACGAGCCCAGGTTTCATCTGTGCCATAAGATACCTGTATGCATTGGGTAAATTCCTCTTCTTTTGAGGTCTCCAAGCACCTTTCAATTTCCAGACCCATCAGCAAGCAACCTTTGTTACTTACCACAGATCAGGAAAGGTTACTGATGGGTATCTGGCTAGTTTTCCAAAGGGCTTTCATTATTGGCTTTATCAAGTCAACCTTAATTCCTTAACACAGTCTGGACACCTCTGGAAATGCTATTCCAGCCAAAGCCTTGGTAAAATAACCAGTGCCCTCATCATGTCCTATAGAACAAAACAGATTCTTAATGAACTTATGCAAATAACTGTATTGTCAGAAACTAATAATACTTACTAATGACTTTCAAATTCCAGAGAAATCAAGGAGAGAGAAAAATACATGTTTCAAACTCTGCTCATAAGTACATACATTGCTTGAAAAGCTACAAATAGCTCAAAAGACAGAGAATTATTTTCTTGACTTCCGGTAAACAGAACACAGAAAGAACCAATAATATTTCAAACAAAAAGCCATAACAAACTAGCCTAGTTTCACATAACTGATTTTTGTTCTGTTTGAAGTTAGGTTAGCAATACTCATAGACATGTTAACTTTCCAATAAAAGTTCTAAAAATCTGCTTTTAGCCCAAAGGTACTCAATTTCCAAAGACATCAGGAATTTGAATTCAAGAGAATTCATCAGCCTTTCTTAATATTTCTTCTTCTTTTTTAGATGAATTAAAATTATTACTGACAATATGTTAGAACAGACCAATATTTTACAATACTGGAACACATATATATATAACCATAACCTACATAAAATTAATCACCATTTTATATTTGACAATGTTTCCTATACATTTTTAATAAATTAAATGAGTTCAATTTGTTTTTCTATGCCTTTCAGTGGTCTTAATATTTCAAAAAGACCAAATTTAGAGTTGTGCTTTTTGTTTTCTGGACTGAGTTCAAACCTGCCAACCTCAGGGCATGTGGCCAGCACTGCAAACACTGCACTATGGGCGCCACGCCCAAATTTAGACTTTTGATTTTGGAAGGTTTGTCAAATATCAAAAGGCCTAAAACCTTGGTTCAAATAAGATTACATGTCAAAAGATTTTAAAGGAAATACATAGTCAACTGAATCACATGTAAATTCTTTCACAAATTCTTTTTTTATTTAACCTGCACAGACAATCTATAAACATTCTAAACCTTCTTTAACTTTTGTCCTGCCTTTCACTTTCTTATATAAACATTCTGTTTCAGGACAAAATTTATCATACAAGATTCTTTCTTTACATCATACCATTCTTCTTTCTAATTTTTCTTACTCTTAAAATTCTCCACAAAACAGAATCCCAGTTCACTATGAAGTCACCCATTCACTCAGTCAAACTGAAAATTATAAGGTTTTAAAAAGCAAGGATCTTATCCTTTGACAAAGACTCAGTTTCTCTAACAATTTAAACAACCAAATGATTACATTTTACAAATGAGAGACATTTTATGAGCTATAACATTGATACAGGATTTTCCCACTCAGACCTGGATGGGGAACCCCCATTTTTCAGACTCAGATAGGCTCAGATGTCAGACTCCCATCTCCAGGTATAAACCCTCTGAGCCCCAGCCAGGTCATAAATAAAGCAGCCTGAAACCTTTTGGCTGGCTCCATCCAGACTAAGGAGCACACACCCTAATCCTCCCCTCAGACAAAAACTGCAGCAAAGACCTAATAACCTTGTCCAAGGTGAGGGGCTGCATTCATCCATTTGCTAGAACATCCATTCAGTTTGTAAAGGTATTTATTTATTTTTTTTTCATCTACCAAGTCCTGGCTAAAATATCTTTCAGGGCCAACTATTTATCTCTAGACAAGGGACTCATGTAAGAAATCTCTGACCTGGGCCTCTTCCCCCCTTTCAGAGGCTATCCACCCAGGATACCTGTTGCTGATACGAATACAGCACTGTTCCCCACGAGATTTACACTCTCTCCTCCAGATTTTCAAGGGCCATCCAGAGCCCACCGGACTGCCCGGACCACAACACTTTCCAAGGCACGGCTCCTCTGCCTATAGTTCTGGCACTCTCCACTCTATCTGCATGTCCCTCAGTTTAACAAAATGCCATTTCATCACTGATCTGTGGCCCGCAGTCTCAATTCTCAAATTCCTGAGACCAAAAACTTACTGAAGAAATTCCAGTAACAAAACTACAAAACCTTTTCTAATGTCTTTCCATTTTTCCCCAAGCTGACATGGTCATGTGACAGTCACCAAAGACAGAGAGCAGAAAACCTGGAACTTCCAGTTTCCCTCAGAATAGCCAGGGGGCAAAGTTGGAGCAAGGAAGAAGAGCACAGTCACACATTCGTTTCACCCTCTCATAGTTCTCTCAGTCACCGGTAACAGGGGGCACCAGGACATCTAGAGTAAGGTAGGATCCTTTTGAAGCCCACTACAATTTTAGTGGAAGAGGAGCCTGATCACCTCCTAGGGCGTTAGATCGCCGGCAGGTACACAGGGAGATGTCTCAGGCAAGGTAGAATCCATTTGGGGCCCACTACATTTTAGTGGAAGAGGAGCCTGATCACCTCCTGGGCGTTAGATCACCCGCAGATCTGTTGACAGGGGTATGAGACCAGATCTGCTAGATCACCAGCCAATCTGTGAAAGGTGTGTGACAGGTTCCTCTCTGGTGCTCAGCCTCCGCAATGACCCGCCCCAGGGACCTCACCAGCTAAGTCTCAACCAGACATTCCTCTGGGAAAATTTGTCCCAGGAGCCCTCTGAGGACTGCATGGCCAGACCAGCAGGAGTTCCCCATGGGGCGGGGGTGATCTGCAGTGCGGGCAGAACCTGACCCAAAGACTCTGGCTGCACGGTTTTTCCGCCAAACCTCACTTCCTGGTCAGGGAACCAAGAAATGTAGCAGGAAACCGATGTAGACAGAAGACTCCAGGCACCAGTCGATTAGAGGAAGCGGGTTTATTCAGCCGGGGGTACTCAGAACACCAGCGTGTTTCCCAAAACCGAGCCCCCGAGTCAATCTCTTGCCTCTCTTTTATTCACCTTTCAGGGTGGGAGTGCACGTGAGGGTCATAAGACAGAGAGTGAGGGTCATAAAATAAAGATGAGACCACAACATCATAGATTACAATCTAGGCCCCGAGTATGTCAGGGGAGAAACACGCAGACAACTACGGAAACGCCTGTGGCCTGGCCGATGCCTACACAGGGTGGCCAGGAAAGACTTTCCTGAACTGCTTTTTACTTTTCTCACCTCATTGTGATAGTAAGCACACTTACTTATAGAACAAGTAAGAATCTGCAAGGAAGGCTCGGCGCCTGTGGCTCAAGCGGCTAAGGCGCCAGCCACATACACCTAAAGGTGGCGGGTTCGTATCCCCAGCCCAGGCCCGCCAAACAACAATGATGGCTGCAACCAAAAAATAGCCGGGCATTGTGGCGGGCGCCTGTAGTCCCAGCTACTTGGGAGGCTGAGGCAGGAGACTCACTTGAGCCCAGGAGTTGGAGGTTGCTATGAGTTGTGATGCCATGGCACTCTACCCAGGGGGATAGCTTGAGGCTCTGTCTCAAAAAAAAGAATCTGCAAGGAAGAGTAGCCCAGGCAGAATGGATGTAAAATATAAAAACTTTGAGGTGGAAGCCAGCTTAGAGCACTTGAAGCTAAACAGACTCTAACAGTATGTGTGAGAGGGATATGGAGTCAAGGAGGAGAGGAGCTGCGAGTACACACTGTAATAGGCTGCCTGGCTTAAAAGAAATTAATTTTCTCTGGAGGCTTCAAGTCTAAGATGAAGGTATCAAGATGACTTACAGTTAGCCACCTTCCCACTGTGTCCTCACATCAGGTTTTACTCTGTGCACATGCATCCCTGATGTGTCTTCCTTTCCTTATAAGGACACCAATCAGATGAGATTAGGGTAGGAGCCCTATGACCTCACTTAACCTTAATTACCTCTTTAAAAGTCTAATCTCTAGGGAGACAGTATGCCTTGTCTTAATAGAAGTCTAGGACCTGGGGGTGGTCTCTGTTAAAGGTTAAAGGCTGGGCCGGGCTTGGCAGCTCACGCCTGTAATCCCAGCACTCTCGGAGACTGAGGCAGGTGGATCGCTTGAACTCACGAATTCAGACCAGCCTGAGCAAGAGTGAGACCCCCATCTCCAAAAAATAGCTAGTCATTGCCTATAGTCCCAACTACTTGGGAGGCTGAGGCAAGAGAATCAGTTAAGAACCAAGTTGAGGTTGCTGTGAGCTATGATACCACAGCACTCCACTCGGGGCAAGAAAGTGAGACTCTTGTCTTAAACAAACAAAAAAAAAGGTTAAGGGCTAGTAACTTGTCTGGCTTAGATTCCTCTAGTTTATGTAAAAACTGGTTATTTAGTCCTTGAATCCTGCTGGGAGGGGAACAAAGGAAGAGTGAGATGTCAGTATAAGGTGTGAAATTCCAAGAACTGGTTTGCTATGAGGACTAGATGCTAGGTAAAATTCTCTTAATCTAGTACAAACAAGATGATGATTTTGCTTCTGGACAGAGTTAAACACATAGTAAATGCTTAACCACTTCACCAGTACTGAAATGGCATTAAGGGATACTGGAAAGTTGTGGCTAGGCGTGGTGGCTTACACTTGTAATCCTAGCACTCTGGGAGGCCGAGGCGGGTGGATTGCCCTGAGCTCAGAGTTTCGAGACCAGCCTGAGACAGAGTGAGACATCATCTCTAAAAAAAAAAAGATACTGGAAAGTTAGGGCTGTACATTGAATATAAATTTTTTTTTGTTATATAAATATTTCATTCAAGACTCAGTTGGGATCTAATCAAGATGGCCACTGAGTAGCAGCTTCTGTGTAACCGGGCACAGTCAGAGTGGGGAGAGAAGATTCCAGGCATCTCTGGCTGGTAGGTTTTGCCCAGAGGCTGTCCTCTCGTGACCCAGGAAGTCAGCAAGAGACTTCTGGACCCAACGAGGAGGACAGAAGCGCTGGAAAACTGACAGGCTGCCTACAGCTGTACCTATAGCAACAAGGAGACTGCAAGCGGGAAGATCCTTGCCTGAGGGCTGTTTTGGTTTTTCTGGACTTGGGCACTCCATTGAACTGCCTTGAGAGACCATGGGCTGGTGTGCAGATGACTTTGGGCACTGTCTGGGGCCCCAGACTGAGCCGCTAAGCCGGTAAGGAGCTAATGCAGTTCAGCTGTGGGCTGCCCCTATGTGTTGCAGCGCAGGGATCTGCTGGAAGACCTTGGGCGAATAATCTAGTGATTGAGCTGCACAAAGACCGGGGCTGAGATGCTGGGGAAGTGTGGAGATCCAAGTCTTTGGCAGAATAACAGCCTTGGCTTCAGAGGCATTGAGGGAACCTGGATTTGGCCCACT
The DNA here is from genome assembly GCF_000181295.1 of Otolemur garnettii. Taxonomy (NCBI): domain Eukaryota; kingdom Metazoa; phylum Chordata; class Mammalia; order Primates; family Galagidae; genus Otolemur; species Otolemur garnettii. Next base: position 4,668,635 of record NW_003852463.1, read on the forward strand.
GGATAAGAAGGCAGCCACACCAGGAGAGATCCCAAGGATAAGTGCTTTCCTTGGAAAGCTTCTCCTTGGCCAATGTTCACAGTCTGGAGTGTCTTTTAAGTGGGCTAAGGAGACATTTGAGTTCCTAAGCCTGCAGGGTCTGTGAAATCAGCTGAGGCCTCTAGTCTCCATCTTGTACAGCTGTATCAACATTGGGACTAACTTCTCATGCCTCAGAAGATCACCTGGTGCCCAGACAATATTTACCAAGATATATATACTGGTTGGTTTTTTGGCTTTGGGGTTTTTGATTTTTTTTTTATTTCACATTTTTTTGATATTTATCTTTTTTTTCTTTTTCATGATTGTAGTTTAAATATAATCTTCCATTTTTGCCTTCTTTAATAATTAGAATTACATTTTTGCCAGTGTTTCTGCCCCATTTATTTTTTGTTTTTTTACCCCTAATTTTATCCACTAGGGTTTTTGCTTGTTTGTTATGGTTTGATCTATAGTATTTTTGTTTTTCCTCTCTACTGTGTCTGAGCCGGCTGGCAAACAGCTGTTGATTTCAGGGGAAAACCCCAACCCGGAACCCCAGAGGGTGGGCCATAGTACCCTATATACAGCTATATTACTCCTGTTTATTTCTTTTGATACCTTTTATCTTTTTGTCAATACTTCCTTTTACTCACCCTCTTTTCTCTCTCTCTCTTTTTTTTACATCTTTTTTCCCTTCTTGCTCCTCAATCTTCCCATCCTTCTGGTCTTGCACCAAAAGGACTTATTAAAGCTTTAGGCCAGTGGCATAGTAACTTAGAGCAAGAGGAAGTGAAAGGAAAATTAGGGTAAGGAAACCGATGATAAGAAAGCACTCAAGAAGAAGAATCAGCAGAAAAATCCTGGCAACAAAATGCCAGTCCAGAGTAACCCCTTCTAGGGATCTCGAGGTAGCTACAGCAGAGGGTTCTTCCAATAAAGAAATGTTAAAAATAACATAAGGGGAATTTAGAATGTATATGATGAAAATAATGAAGGAAATTGCTGAGAAAGTGGAAAACAATCAAAAAACAATGAAAGAAATTGCTCAGAAAGTGGACAATAACCAAAAGGAAATTCAAAAACAGAATCAAAATAAGGGATGAACGATACGAAGAATACTGAAAGCATATAGCAGAGCTGAAGGAACTGAAGCAGTCAATTAGGGAACTCAAAGATGTAACAGAAAGTATTAACAACAGATTAGACTATGCTGAAGTAAGAATCTCAGAGGTAGAGGATAAAGCTCTCAAGATAACCCAGATTGTTAAAATGGCTAAAAAGAAGAGAGAGAAAGCAGAATAGTCATTGATAGAATTGTGGGACTCTATGAAGCATTCAAACATATGAGTTATAGGTATCCCAGAAGGGGAAGAAGAATGCCCCAGAGGAATGGAAGCCATTCTAGAGAATATTATAAATGAAAATTTCCCAAGTATCACTCAAGATTCTGTCATACTCCTTTCAGAGGGATGTTGGTCCCCTGGTCGCCTCAACTCAAATAGACCTTCTCCAAAGCATATTGTGATGAATTTATCTAAAGTCAAGATAAAAGAAAAGATTTTGCAGGCTGCCAGGAATAAGCACCAACTGACCTACAGTGGCAAACCTATCAGGTGACAGCGGACTTCTCTAATGAAACTTTTCAGGCTAGAAGACAATGGTCATCTATCTTTAACCTACTTAAACACAATAATTTCCAGCCCAGAATTCTATATCCTGCTAAGCTAAGCTTTAAAATTGATGGAAAAATAAAATCTTTTGTTGATATGCAAACACTGAGGAAATTTGCCACAACAAGACCAGCTTTACAGGAAATATTTCAACCTATCCTATACACTGACCATCCCAATGGACCTTCAGCAAAGTAAACACCCATAAATTAAAGGACAGAACCTAGTTTCCACAATAACACAAAAGACAAAACCAAGCAATGGTCTTTCCCAAAATAAGATGAATAGAATGCAACCACACTTGTCAATTATCTCAATAAATGTCAATGGCTTGAATTCCCCATTGAAGAGGCACAGATTCGCCAATTGGATGAAAAAACACGAGCCATCTATTTGCTGTCTGCAGGAAACACACCTCATGTCAAAAGACAAATTAAAACTCAGAGTTAAGGGTTGGAAATAATTTTTCAGGCAAATGGAAGTCAGAAGAAAAAAGGGGTTGCAGTCTTATTTTCTGATGGATGTAGATTTAAAGCAACTAAAGTTACAAAAGACAATGATGGTCACTTCATATTGGTCTAAGGAAAAATACAACAAGAAGACATTTCAATCCTAAATATTTATGCACCCTATATTCTTGAAACAGACCTTGCTTAGTCTGAGCAATATGATTTCCTATAACACCATAATAACAGGGGACTTTAACAGCCCTCTCTCAGAGCTGGACAGATCCTCCAAAAACAAATTAAACAAAGATATCAGAGATTTGTATGAGACCCCAGAACAACTGTGCTTGATAGACATATATAGAACACTCCATCCCAAAGCTAAATAATATACATTCTTCTCATCATCCCATGGAACAGTCTCCAAAATTGATCATATCCTAGGACACAAAGCAAACCTCAACAGAATCAAAAGAATGGAAATTCTTCCTTGCATCTTTTCAGACCACAAGGCACTAAAAGTGGAACTCAACTCCAGCAATAATGATCAACCTCACACAAGGCATGGAAGTTAAACAACCTTATGCTGAATGATAGTTGGGTGCAGGAAGAAATTAAAAAGGAAATCATTAACTTCCTTGAGTATAGCAACAATGATGACACAAGCTACCAAAACCTATGGGATACAACAAAAGCAGTCCTCAGAGGAAAATTTATCACTTTAGAAGCCTACATTCAAAAAAACAGAAAGAGAGTGCATCAACAAACTCACAAGCCATCTGATGGAATTGGAAAAAGAAGAACAATCTAAGCCTAAACACAGCAAAAGAAAAGAAATATCCAAAATTAAATCAGAGATCAATGAAATTGAAAACA
>NW_003852463.1:4672696-4673864 GCF_000181295.1 Otolemur garnettii
AAAAAATTGAGGCAGAAAGACTCTTCCCCAACACATTCTATGAAGCAAACATCACACTGATACCAAAACCAGGAAAAGACTCAACTAAAAAGGAGAATTTCAGACCAATTTCACTAATGAATATAAATGCAAAAATTCTCAATAAAATCTTAGCCAATAGATTACAGCTTATCATCAAAAAAGTCATACATCAGGATCAAGTAGGTTTCATCCCAGGAATGCAAGGCTGGTTTAATATACTCAAGTCTATAAACATTATTCATCATATCAACAGAAGTAAAACCAAAGACTACATGATCTTCTTAATAGATGCAGAAAAAGCATTCAATAAAATCCAGCATGTATTTTTAATTAGAACACTGAGGAGTGTAGGCATAGGTGGTACATATCTTAAATGGATCAAATCTATCTATGACAAAACCACAGCTAGTATTTTACTGAATGGAGTAAAACTAAAAGCTTAGAACTGCAGCTAGACAAGGTTGTCCTCTGTCACCATTACTATTCAATATTGTGCTGGAAGTTTTAGCCAATACAATTAGACAAGACAAGAAAATAAAGGGCATCCAAATGGGAGCAGAGGAGGTTAAACTCTCCCTTTTTGCTGATAATATGATTTTATACCTGGAGAACCCCAAAGACTCAACCACAAGACTCTTGGAAGTCATCAAAAAATACAGTAATGTCTCAGGATATAAAATCAATGTCCACAAGTCAGTTGCTTTTGTATACGCCAACAGTAGCCAAGATGAGAGGTTAATTAAGGACACAATTCCCTTCACCATAGTCCCAAAGAAAATGAAATACTTAGGAATAGACCTAACAAAAGAGGTGAAGGACCTCTATAAAGAAAATTATGAAACCCTTAGAAAGGAAATAGCAGAGGACATCAACAAATGGAAGAATATACCATGCTCATGGCTGGGAAGAATCAACATTGTTAAAATGTTTGTACTTCCCTAAGTAATTTACCGATTCAATGCCATCCCTATTAAAATACCAATATCCAGCTTGTACAGTGGCAGAATGGGCCAAAAGCTTAGTGTTGTGACCTGTTTTAAGAATAAAGTATCTCGGCTCGGCTCCTATAGCTCAACCGGCTAAGGCGCCAGCCACGTACACCTAAGGTGGCGGGTTCGAATCCCCAGCCTGGACCCGCCAAACAACA
>NW_003852463.1:4675215-4683215 GCF_000181295.1 Otolemur garnettii
CCACCTTAGGTGTACGTGGCTGGCGCCTTAGCCGGTTGAGCTATAGGCGCCGAGCCCTTCAATTAATTTATAAGAAAAAATCCAACAACCCCGTACATCAATGGAGAAGAGACATGAATAGAATCTTCTCTAAAGCCAATCGACGAATGGCTACTAAGCACATGAAAAAATGCTCATCATCCCTCATTATCAGAGAAATGCAAATTAAAACCACCCTGAGATACCATGTAACCCCAGTGAGAATGGCCTATATCACAAAATCTCAAAATTGCTGATGCTGGCACAGATGTGGAGAGAAAGGAATGGTTTTGCACTGCTGGTCGGACTGCAAACTAATACAACCTTTTTGGAAGGAAGTATGGAAAAACCTTAAAGAACTCAACCTAGACCTCTGATTCAATCCTGCAATCCCATTACTGGGCATCTATCCAGAAGGAAAAAAACCTTTTATTATAAAGACACTTGTACCAGGCTGTTTATTGCAACCCAATTCACAATCGCTAAAATGTGGAAACAGCTTAAATGTCCTTCAACCCAGCAATGGATTGGTAAGCTGTGGTATATGTATACCATGGAATATTATTCAGCCATCAAAAACAATGGAGATTTTACAGCATTTATAGTAACCTGAATGGAGTTGTAACACATTATTCTTAGTGAAGTATCACAGGAATGGAGAAGAAAGAATCCTATGTATTCAACTTTGATATGAAGACAATTAATGACAATTAATGACACGGTGGGGCTTGGGGAAAGGGGATACCGGACAGAGGAGGAGGGCGGGGATGTGGGCAAGAAAAATAAAAAAGAAAGAAAAGAAAAGAAAGAAATTAGTGACTTTATATAAACTGTATTTAATTTGGACCAAAGTACATTACTTAAACATTAATTTTTAATTCAACATGTTAATATGTTGTTTATCATATTGCATCCTCATTTATAAGTGAAATATGTTTGTAATTTCTTTATAATAATATACTTTCTCCAATTTTAATATCAGGTGTATCTAGATTAAGTAGAATGATTTTGAAGTATTTCTTTTTCTATTGTCTATAAGAGTTGGCATGATCTGTTTTTTTGAAATTATCTGTTGCTTTCATTTATAAATATTAGTCGTCTTTTTTTTGAGACTTTGGAAAAACAAAATAAGAAATAGTTAACTAATCAAAGTATTCTATATTAGAAATACTTCTATCTGACAACGTGAAAGTTACTTTCTTTGCATTATTACTATTATTGTTGCTTAATATTTTGTTGCAGCAATCATCTGATTCTTTTCTGAATGTATTTATCTTCATTTGTTCTTTATGAGGTTTTTGTTCTCAGTCCTTATGTTAAATATTATTGTCATTAAATTAAGCCTTTCTAATTCTGTAAAGGCAAAAGTGAAAACCTAATATAGACATGTATAAGTAAGAAAAATTAATAAAAAAAAATTTCACTCGTCTGAAATCTTTGAATATCTTTTCAACATTTCCATAGTCCAGAGGTAACATGATTCAGGAATAATTAGGTTCACTGTTTCTGTAAATTGAATTTTTTTTTAGAGATACAGTCTTACTTTGTCACCCTCGGTAGAGTGCCGTGGAATTACAGCTCACAACAACCTCCAGCTCTTGGGCTTAGGTGATTCTCTAGCCTCAGCCTCCCAAGTAGCTGGGAATACAGGGGCCCACCACAGTGCCTGGCTATTTTTTTGTTGCAGTTTGGCCAGGGCCGGGATTTAACCCCCCACCCTCAGTATATGGGGCCAGCGCCCTACTCACTGAACCACAGGCACCAATGTGTAGATTGAATTTTTGAAGTTGTTTTTTATCCAAGTTGCTTTGTAAAATTTTTTCTCTAATGACTCTAAAGCAATGAAATGAACTATTTTATGGGGAAACATTTACTAGCCTTTGAAGAGCTCTCAATACCAAGGAGGTTTTTATATTCCCCTCAGTCAGGGGAGGGGAATACATACATAAATATATATGTGGATATATATATATGTGTGTTTGTATATGTGTGTATTTTTATATTCTGGAAACTAAAAGGAGGGTAATGATCATTTTCATTCTTGTAATCAACTCAAGTTTTGGGCTTGTTCTAGAAATATGGGCTCAGAATCTCAGATTCTTTATATAATCTCTTGATTTCCAAATATTCTTTTTTTTTTTTTTTTTTTTTTGAGACAGAGCCTCAAGCTATCCCCCTGGGTAGAGTGTTGTGGCTTCACTGCTCACAGCAACCTCCAGCTCCTGGGTTCAAGCAAGTCTCCTGCCTTAGCCTCCCAAGTAGCTGGGACCAGAGGTGCCTGCCACAGCGCCTGGCTATTTTTTGGTTGCAGCCATTATTGTTGTTTGGCGGGCCCACGCTGGATTCGAACCCACCACCTTAGGTGTATGTGGCTGGCACCTTAGCCGCTTGAGCCACAAGCGCTGAGCTGATTTCCAAATATTCTTACAAAATAAGTCCCTAGTTGGCTGAATACCAAATGTATTAAAATGTTAAGCATTTTTGGGCAGTACCTGTGGCTCAAAGGAGTAGGGCCCCAGCCCCATATGCCGGAGGAGGAGGGTTCAAACCCAGCCCCAGCCAAAAACTGCAAAAAAAAAAAAAAAAGTTAAGCATTTCTCCTCACACATTCTATTAATAACATGGAACACTAAATTAAAAATAAAATAAAAGCCCAACATCCAAATACGGATATATTCTGAAGAGTTCTGTTAGTTAGGGCCTTAATATTTGAACTTTGAGAGGACATAAACCATTTTAAGGGCTTTGGTTTTTTACTGTGAATGAGATGGTAAGGTTTTTTTGTTTGTTTGTTTGTTTTTTAATTGAGACAGAGTCTCACTTTGTCACCTTCGATAGAGTGCTGTGGCTTCATAGCTTACAGCAACCTCAAACTCTTGGGCTCAAGAGATTCTCTTGCCGGGCGGCGCCTGTGGCTCAAAGGAGTAGGGTGCCAGCCCCATATCCTATATACTGGAGGTGGCAAGTTCAAACCCAGCCCTAGCCAAAAACTGCAAAAAAAAAAAAAGAGAGAGAGAGAGAGATTCTCTTGCTTCAGCCTCCCAAGTAGCTGGAACTACAGGCACCCACCAGAATGCTCGGCTATTTTTGTTTGTTTTAGCAAGTCCAGGCTGGGTTTGAACCCACCAGCCTCAGCGCATGTGGTTGGTGCCCTAACCACTGAGTAACAGGCACCCAGCTGAAAGGTTTTCTTTGAGTAACATAATTGACTTACATTACATTGAGTACTTACTCTATGCCACCATTCTAAGCCCTGGAAAATATAGTAGTGAAAATATAGTAGTGAACAAAAGTCAAGTACCTACCCACACAGAATTCACATTGTTGTGGAAAAAAACAATAAATAAATATATGATGTGGTAATATAAAATAAAGGAGATAGGAGATAAATGAAGAGGAGATCTGGGAAGTGCTTGGTGAGGTAACATCAGAGCAGAATTACCACCTACAAAGGAGGACAGGTTGGTATCAGGAAGAAAAGTTTTCAAACCAAAGGGAATGTGAAAGGCCAAGGTCCTGGGACAGGATGTGTTTGAGGACTAACAAGGCCAGCTCAGTTGAGAAAGAGTGATAGAAAGAAAAGATGACATGAGGATAGAGAAGCAGCAAGGGATCAGATCATGCAAAGCCTTATAGGCCACTTATGGTGATATGTAACACTGAATAAAACACTGAACTAGAAATCACAAGATTTATCTTTCCAGCTCCTGCTTTAATCCTAATATCGCTGGTTCTCATTTTCCTTACATGTAAAAACTGAGAAGACAGGGGACTAGATTAGCTTATCCATGAGTCTAGAGCTCTCCTACAAACTGAAAGATGCTCATCAATATTTACAGCATTCCTAAAAAAGACATCATTTATCTTAGAGCCTACTAGATCCAAGCTACTCCAAGCTTTTATGCCTTCTACTCACCTTGAATGATTTCTATAAATCCTCATTCCCATCTAAAAATGTCAATATTCTTGACAGAAAAAAAAAGCTATTCTATCCCACGTCATCTTTTAGCATGACTCTGTTCCAGAATTCCCCATCCTCTTCTCTCACCCACTCCACTTTCTAACTAGCCAGACAACAGCTAGTTGAGCAGCTCTATCTAGACCTAAACTTCTGCCTACTCAACACAGTCACATTCCAGTGCCTGAAAGTATTAGAATAAAGAAGAGTCATCACAAACTCATTCCTGTGATTTGTTAGCAGAAATGGGGCTTTCTCTCCCTGCCATAAAGAATCTCATCACCATTTCAGCTCAAGTGCAAGTTCCTAATAAACTGAATTTGGGGGGAAATACTAACTTTTGCCTTTAGAGTCTAATCGAAGTACTGGAATAGACACAGGGCCATGACGAAAAGTTTGAGAAATCCCATAGTCATTTTCTGTCCTGAAATATAACATAAACATCAAGAAAACTTGTGTCTTAAAGAATAAATAAATAAATTTTTATAAATAAAAAAAAGAAAAAGAAAATTTGTGTCTTATTGATTCTATTTTTTTTTTTTTATTTTTGGGGGGGACAGAGTCTTGCTTTGTCACCCTCGGTAGAGTGATGTGGCTTCATAGCTCACAGTGACATCAAACTCTTATGTTCAAGCGATTCTCTTGCCTCAGCCTCCTTACTACTGCTGGGACCACAGGTGCCAGCCATACTGCCCAGCTATTTTTAGAGACGGGGTCTCACTCTAGCTCAGACTGATCTCAAACTCATGAGCTCAAGCAATCCACTAGTCTTGGCCTCCCAGAGTGCTGGGATTACAGGTGTGAGCCACTGCACTTGGCCTGTCTTACTGATTCTTGAACTTTGGAGACTACAAGGTAAATCAGACATTATAGGTCAGAAACTAACTCAAGAAAACAAGCAGTTGGGCGGCGCCTGTGGCTCAGTGAATAGGGCGCCTGCCCCATATACTGAGGATGGCAAGTTTGAACCCACCCAGGCCAAACTACAACAAAAAAAACAGCTGAGTGTTGTGGCCGGCACCTGTAGGCCCAGCTACTTGGGAGGCACAAGGCAAGAGAATTACCTAATCCCAAGAGCTGGAGGTTGCTGTGAGCTGTAATGCCACGGCACTCTACCAAGGACTAAAAAAAAAGAAAACAAGCAGTTATTATTCTGAATTTCTATCAATGCTAATGCAATGGTGACCAGAAACCAGTTTGTCTTTTCTTGTTAAGGTGGTTTTTATTTTGTATTTATTCATTTTTTTAAGACAGAGTCTCCCACTATTGTCCTGGCTAGAGAGCCATGGCATCATCATCGCTCATAGGAACCTCCAACTCTTGGGTTCAAGCAACCTTCCTGTCTCATTTTTAGTAGAGACGGGGGCTCACTCTTGCTCAGGCTGGTCTCGAACTCCTGAGGTCAAATAATCCACCCTCCTGGGCCTCCAGAGTGCTAGGATTACAGGTGTGAGTCAATGCACCCACCCAAGGTGGTTTTAAATGTGTTCACAAACATCTTTTATTTGCTTCATTAAAAAAGGTAGACTCTAATTCTCTTCCCTTTGAATGTGAGTCAGACGTAATTGTTTTTAATGAAAAGAATGTGGTAGAATTAACCTATGTGACAAGAATATGGGGCTCCCTTTTCTTCCAGCTCCAAAGGGATATTATATCTCTCCAAAAGAATAGATGACCAGGCTCAGCACCTGTAGCTCAAGCCACTAAGGTGCCAGCCACATACACCAGAGCTGGCGGTTTGAATCCAGCCTGGGCCCGCCAAACAACAATGATGGTGGGCTGGATGGCTGCAACCAAAAAATAGCCAGGCGTTGTGGCGGGCACCTATAGTCCCAGCTACTTGGGTGGCAGAGGCAAGAGAATCGCTTGAGCCCAGGAGTTGGGGTTTGTTGTGAGCTGTTATGCCACAGTGCTCTACCTAGGGCGACAGCTTGAGGCTCTGTCTCAAAAAAAAAGAATAGATGACCAGCATGTCTCTTCCCACCCAGCTTTGTTTACAGAGGCCATTTCAGACTAGAGCAGGAGAGGTTTAAGGCTCCCCTCTCACATCCAGCCCACACTCATAAGGTGGCAGCTCTACCCCAGATGAAATAAGCCAAAAATAATGGGGCCTCAATATGTTTGTAGGTCAGAGATTCCACTCCAAGAGAGGCATTCTTAGAAGACCTGAGGTTAGGACATTGCCTATGGCTCAGTGAGTAGGGTGCTGGCCCCATATACCAACGGTGGCAGGTTCAAATGCAGCCCCAGCCAAATTGCAACAAAAAATAGTCAGGTGTTGTGGTAGGTGCCTATAGTCCCATCTATTTGGGAGGCTGACACAAGAGAATCATCTAAGCCCAGGAGTTGGAGGTTACTATGAGCTGTGATGCCACAGCACTTTACCAAGGGCAATAAAGTGAGACTCTGTCTCTATTAAAAAAAAAATAGGCCTGAAGTTATTGCCCATGTCCATAGTTTTGATCATAAATCAGGATTGCCATCCAAAAGAAGTGGGCCACTATCCCTAACACCAACTCTGGAGCAGTGGCTCCGAGATTTTTCCCAGAGAAAATGGAAGTCTGTAAGAAAACAGAACTCTTAAGTTCTCCTCAGAGGAAATGACTTTATCTAGAACAGAGTGTAAAGAAGTTCAAGCGGGGGCCAGGAACCATGGCTCACGCCTATAATCCTACACTCAGGAAGGCCGAGGCCAGTGGATCACCTGAGCTCAGGAGTTTGAGACCAGCCTGAGCAAAAGCAAGACCCCAGTCTCTACTAAAAACACACAAAGTAGCGAGGCATTGTGGTGGGTGCCTATAGTCCCAGCTACTTGGGAGGCTCAGAGGAGTGGGGCGCCAGCCCCTTATGCCGCAGGTGGCGGGTTCAAACCCAGCCCCGGCCAAAAACTGCAAAAAAAAAAAGTAGCAGGCTGTTGTGGTGGATGCCTATAGTCTCAACTACTCAGGAGTCCAAGAGTTGAGGTTGCTGTGAGTTATGATGAAATCATAGCAGTCTACCCAGGGTGACAGAGTGAGACTCTGTCTCACAAAAAAAAAAAAAAAAAGAATAAAACCCAAGGGCAGAAACAATGGAGAAACTGGATAAGAAGTTAAGAGGAAGCTGAGAGCTCCATGATATCAACAAGCTAAACTACAGGCTAGCAAGTTTACTAAAAAAAAAAAAACAGGGAAAGAGAAAAGAATTTCCTGGGATCAGAATGTCAGAGACTTTTCTTTTCTTTTTTTTTAGAGACAAAGTCTCACTTCATCACCCTTGGTAGAGTACCATGGTGTCACAACTCACAGCAACCTCCAGCTCTTGGGCTGAGGCGATTCTGGGTCTACAGGCACCACCACAATGCCCAGCTATTTTTTGTTGCAGTTTGGCTGGGGCCAGGTTTGAACCCGCCACCTTCAGTATATGGGGCCGGCACCCTACTCACTGAGCCATAGGCGCTGCCCTGTCAGAGACTTTTCTTAAAAACTCTCCCTATGAAGGAACCTAAGTTTAATGGAGTTGAAATGTGGAGAAATTTGTGTATCAGGGTATGGTCAGAAACAACAAAAAAATCAGCATGCAATTATTAAAGTCTAAAGTTGAGAACAATACCAAAAGATGCAGAAATCAGGGAACAAAACAGTCAAAGAGATCCCTGAGGAAACTACCTTGGGTGATCATGTACGCGCAAGGCTACAACCTCAGTGGAGCCGCAAGAGAGGGTGCATTTTGGAAGGGAAAGAGTTTACTGAAATAGTTCAGCTAAGTCACTAAACAAATAAATAGGCAAACAATAAAAATAAGTCCCAGGAGAGGGAGAAAATCAGTAGCCAGAGTTGTAGTAATGTATTACCTAAAATGTCCAGTTTTCATCAGCAACAAAAATTATAAAACATGCAAAGATACAGGAAAGTATGAACTGTGCATAGAAAAAAAGAAAACCAGGCGGTGCTGTGGCTCAGTGAGTTGGGCACCGGCCCCATATACCCAGAGTGGCAGGTTCAAACCCAGCCCCGGCCAAACTGCAACAAAAAAATAGCCGGGC
>NW_003852463.1:4684033-4697850 GCF_000181295.1 Otolemur garnettii
TTGGAGGTTGCTGTGAGCTATGATGCCACAGCACTCTACCTAGGGGGACAGCTTGAGGCTCTGTCTCAAAAAAAAAAAATAAAAAACACACACACACACAAAGAGCTTCACATTCCAGCACATCATAATAAAAATGCTGAAAAGACAAAAAAAATTGGAAGCAGCAAGAGAAAAACAACTCATCACATACTGATGTCTCATCAGAAACAATGCCTGCAAGAAGGCAGTGCAATGCCATATTCAAAGTGCTAAAAGAAAAAAGTGGTAACTCTCTGGGTACCTGTAACTCAAGCGGCTAGGGCACTAGCCACATACGCCAGAGCTGGAGGGTTCAAATCCGGCCCAGGCCTACCACACAATGACAACTAACATTAAAAAATAGCCAGGCGTTGTGCAGGGCATCTGTAGTCCCAGCTACTTGGGAGGCTGAGGCAAGAGAATTGCTTAAACCCAGGAGTTGGAGGTTGCTGTGAGCTGTAACGCTACAGCACTTTACCTAGGGCAATAGCTTGAGGCTCTGTCTCAAAAACAAACAAACAAAAAAAACCTCTTATATCCAGTAAATCTATCTTAGAAAACTGAAAACAAAATAAAGTCTTTCCAGGTAAGTAAAAATTAATAGAATTTGTTGCTATAAGACCCAACTTATAATAAATGCTAACGGAAGTTCTTGAGGTAGAAAGCATGAGGCCTTGGACAATAATAAAATTCCTTGTCAAAAAACAGATACTGGTTTGGTGCCTGTGGCTCAAGCAGCTAAGGTGCCAGTCACATACACCAGAGCTGGCAGGTTCCATTCCAGCCTGGGCCTGCCAAAGAACAATGACAACTACAACCAAAAAATAGCTGGGCATTGTGGTGGGCACCTGTAGTCCCAGCTACTTGGCAAGAGAATCACTTAAGCCCAGCAGCTGGAGAATGCTGTGAGCTGTGATGCTACAGCACTCTACCCAGGGTGACAGCTTGAGGCCCTGTCTCCAAAAAAAAGACACCAATAAAGAAAATATGTCATTACGAAAAACAACATGATATATATTTTTCTCCTTAACTCTTTTTTTTTTTTTTTTTTTTAGAGATGGAGTCTCACTTTGTTGCCCTCGGTAGAGTGCTATTGTGTCATAGCTCACAGCAACCTCCAGCTCTTGGGCTTAGGTGATTCTCTCGCTTCAGCCTCCCAAGTAGCTGGGCCTACAGGCGCCCACCACAACACTCAGTTTACTTTTGTTGCAGTTTGGCCGGGGCTGGGTTTGAACCTGCTACTCTCAGTATATGGAGCTGGTGTCCTACTCATTGAGCCACAGGCACCGCCCCTTTTCTCCTTAATTCCAACTGACTTAAAAAGAAATTATATTTAAAAACAGCTATTTGGCTCCATGCCTGTGGCTCAAACAGCTAAGGCGCCAGCCACATACACCTGAGCTGGCAGGTTCGAATCCAGCCTGGACCCGCCAAACAACAATGATGGCTGCAACCAAAAAATAGCTGGGCATTGAGGCAGGCACCTGTGGTCCAAGCTACTTGGGAGTGGGAGGCAGAAGAATCACTTGAGCCCAGGAGTGGGAGGTTGCTGTGAGCTGTGATGTCACAGCACTCTACCCAGGGTGACAGCTTGAAGCTCTGTCTCAAAATATAAAAATAAAAACAGCTATTTGATTGTATTATTAGCCTATAACATAAAGAAATATCTGACATTTGACATTAGTAGCATAAAGGAGGTAGATGTGAGCAAATCCATAGTGAAGTAAAGTAATAACAGCAGATGACAACTTGAATGAAGAGAACCAAAATAGTAAATAAGAAGGTTATAACAAACTATATAAACTATACTTGCTTTTCTTTTATCTTTGACCATCTTTAAAAGACATAATTATAAATATTTATAAAAATGTATTCTTGGGTTTATAACATACATAAAATGTTACATATAACAATAGTGGCACAAAAAAGGGGAAGAGGCAATAGAGCTATAGATCATATATGTCATTATGAAAAACAGTATGATATATATTTTTCTCCTTAACTCTTTTTTTTTTTTTTTTTAGAGACAGAGTCTCACTTTGTTGCCCTCGGTAGAGTGCTGTAGTGTCACAGCTCACAGCAACCTCCAGCTCTTGGGCTTAGGCAATTCTCCTGCCTTAGACTTCTGAGTAGCTGGGACTACAGGTGCCTGCCACAATGCCCAGCTAATTTTTTTTGTTGCAGTTTGGTGGGGGCCAGAATCGAATCCTCCACCTGCGGTATATGGGGCCAGAGCCCTACTCACTGAGCCACAGGTGCCGCCCAAAACAATCATACTTTTAAATATCGCTGGAATTAAGTTAGTAAAAATCTGAAGTAGATTTTGAAAAGATACAGTTGATCTTTGAACAATATGGGTTTGAACTGTGAGGGTCCACTTATATATAATTTTTTTCATTAAACATAATAATTTCTGGAGATTTGGACAATTTGAAAAACTTGCATATTAAATGCACACCCTAGAAATATCAAAAAAGGTATGAAAAAGTTCATCATAAATGCATAAAATATTTTTAGATACTAATCTATTTTATCATTTACTACAATAAATATCCATAAATCTATTATAAAGTTAAATTTTTTTTTAATTTAAACCATTTTATTTGAGATCAGAACCTGTGCAGAATTACTCTTATATAGTCATGAGATTTTCTTTTTTTTTATTATTTTTTATAATTAATTATTTTTTATTAAATCGTAACTTTGTACATTGATGCATTTATAGGGTTCAGGATACTGCTTTGATATACAATGTGAAATGTTTACATTGAACCAAGTAATATAAAGTTAAAATTTATCAGAATTTACACACATATTTATAGATGATACATGGTGCCATTGGTACTCCAGAGAAATGTAAACAAACATAAAGATGCAGTATTAAATTATAACAGCACAAAATTAACTATCATACATACTGTACTACAGTAATAATTCCATAATTACCTCTTCAGGCTACTATAGTGAGCTTAAGTGTTATGAGTATCTACTTAAAAGCTATGTGGCTCAGTCAGTAGGCACCAGCCCTATATACTGAGGGTGACGGGTTCAAACCTGGCACTAGCCAAACTGCAACAACAACAACAAAAAAAGCCATGTGATCTAATTAACTCAACATGAGCAATTAGTTTGTCTCTCCAGTAAATTTCACCTAGTAGTAAAAAGAGATCTCTCTCAGTTCTTCTGTATTTTTTTTTAATTATTTAAAAGAGGCAGAGTCTCACTTTGTTGCCCTCGGTAGAATGCCGTGGCATCACAGCTCACAGCAACCTCCAGTTCTTGGGCTTAGGCAATCTCCTGCCTCAGCCTCCAGAGTAGCTGGAACTACAGGTGCCCACTATAATACCAGCTATTTTTTTTGTTGTTCTTTGCAGTTTAGCTAGGGTCAGATTTGAACCCACCATCTTGGTATATGGGGCCGGTGCCCTACTCACTGAGCCACAGGTGCTGCCCAGTTCTTGTGTATTTTTTTGTTATGTTTAGTGCAATACTGTAAATATTGAATAATACTATGAGACCTGTGTGAAGTGCCACTAGTGACACTGAAAGGGTCCCAAGAAGCAGAGAAAAGTTATGACATTACATGGCAAAGGTGAATTGATTGATATGTACCACAGACAGAAGTTTGTAATGCAGTTGCCCACCATTTCAAGACAAACGAATCCAGCTTATATAAGGACCATCGTAAAAAAAAGAAAGTTCATGAACCACCACTACAGCTATTCCAGCAGGCCCTCAAACCTTGCACTTTTTGCAAAACACATTTTTATCTCATTTGAAAATGCTGCTTTTACGAAGCAAGCTCCATTCTAGTCAGTATAGACAAGAATATGGGGCTCCTTCTTCCTCCAGCTCCAAAAGGATATGAGACCTTCCCAGAAGAATAGATGACCAGCATGTGTCTTCCCTCCCAGCTCTGTTTATGGAGGCTAAGTTTCAGACTAGGGCAGCAGAGATTTGGGGTTCCCATCTCACATCTAGCCCACACCCATAAGCTGGAAGCCCTACCCCAGATGAAAAATAATGGGGCCTCAATTGCCATCATCCCAATATGTTTGTAGGTCACAAATTCCACACCAAGAGAGGCAATCTTAGAAGATCTGAGGTTATTACCCCTGTCCACAGTTCTGGTCATAAATCACAGTCGTCATCCAAAAGAAGTGGACCACTATCCCTAACACCAACTCTGGAACAGTGACTCAGAGATTTTTCCCAGAGAAAGAGGAAGACTGTAAGAACACAGAACTTGGGCGACTCCTGTGGCTCAGTGAGTAGGGCCCTGGCCCCATCTACCGAGGGTGGTGGGTTCAAACCTGGCCCTGGCCAAACTGCAACAAAAAATAGCTGGGCATTGTGGTGGGTTCCTGTAGTCCCAGCTACTCCGGAGGCTAAGGCAAGAGAATCGCCTAAGCCCAAGACTTGGAGGTTGCTGTGAGCTGTGATGCCACAGCACTCTACTGAGGGCAATAAAGTGAGACTCTGTCTCTAAAAAAAAAAAAACCACAGAACTCTTAAGCTCTCTACTCCTTCAAATTCTGCCACGGGAGACAGAATGCCTGATGGGGCCAAAACATCATGCTCTTAGGTTGTGACAAATCTAACTTTACTGAAACACTTCTGTATCATTTGTGGCTGAAATTTATTCCAAGCAGAATTGATCCAGAGGACAGCATTCAAAGCATTAACTGATGGAGCAGATGAAGTTGCTTCCACAAGCAGACCGTGGGTTTGTGTTTTAGTAATGACCCACTGCAAGAGCTGGGCTGTGTAGTGCATTTTAAAAGTTTTGATGATGGGGGAGGTGCCAGTGGCTCAGTAGGTAGGGTGCTGGCCCCATATACCGAGGGTGGCACGTTCCAACCCAGCTCCAGCCAAACTGCAACAAAAAAACAGCCAGGCGTTGTGATGGGCACCTGTAGTCCCAGCTATTCAGGAGGCTGAGGCAAAAGAATCGCCTAAGCCCAGGAGTTGGAGGTTGCTATGAGCTGTGATGCCATGGTACTCTACCAAGGGTGATAAAGTGAGACTCTGTTGGCTTGGCGCCTGTGGCTCAAGTGGCTAAGGCACCAGCCACATACACCTGAGCTGGCGGGTTCAAATCCGGTCCAGGCCACCAAAAAACAATGACGGCTGCAACCAAAAAATAGCTAGGCATTGTGGCGGACACCTGTAGTCCCAGGTACTTGGGGGGCAGAGGCAGGAGAATCGCTTGAGCCTAGGAGTTGGAAGTTGCTGTGAGCTGTGATGCCACAGCACTCTACCCGGGGGACAGCTTGAGGCTCTATCTCAAAAAAAAAATAAAAAACAAAAAAGTGAGAGACTCTGTCCCCCAAAAAAGTTTTGATGATGGCTTGGTCAAGATATTGGATTTTGGAGGTCATGTTTGGAGGCAGGAACTTCAGTGTCACATTTGTGAGATGATTCACATCTGGGGTGCCCACTACAGTTGCCTACACTCAGTAGAACAGACTGTTTCTTCTTCTCCAATTCTTGGTTGACCCCCCCCACTCCAGAAATAGGACACCAGTCATCCATATGCATTTGTTTGATCTCCAAGTGACAGGGAGGTCTTTGGGCTTAGTTTCATGAATGTGTGCAGTTTTGCCAATTTACCAATCACCAAGGGTTTTAGTTTCTCTCCGGCAAAGCTAGTACAAAAGCAGAACTGCAAAAGTTTTTTGGAAAGTTTTCCACTCTTACATATATCATTCTTCGTGATAAGCTTCCGTCAGGCATGGCCTTGAAAAACAGTCTGCAATCATCTGTGTTTGAAGCCTCTGGTGAAGTCCAGGAACTTTTTTTTTCTTTGCAGTTTTTTTTTGGCCAAGGCCGGGTTTGAACCCACCACCTCCAGTATATGGGGCCAGTGCCCTACTCCTTTGAGCCACAGGCGCTGCCCGAAGTCCAGGAACTTTTTGATGAACTCTCCCACTACTTCTACTGGAATGGCACTGGATTCACCACACAAGACTTTCTGGGAGATCCTGTGTCACAATTTAAATTTCTCAGGCCAACCACTTGATGTGTGGAAATCTGCCACCCTGAATTCCTTGTGTTAATTTTTTAGCACCTTGGATCATCATCTGGTGATTTGGTGATTTTAAACATCATCATTTGTTTAAACCATCTTAATGTGGCTTCAGTGACTTCATCAAGAGAAGTTTTCTTCTTTTCCACTATAGGACTCTGCTTTCTTACCATATCTATCCAAGTATTCATGTTTACATTTTGGATGTTGCTAATTGTGGTCTTGTTAATACCAAAATGTCCTACTATCTTTGTTTGGCTGCTGCTTTTCAGAAAGTATAGAAGATCAACCTTTTTTTTCAATGTCAGCTCTTTAAGTTCTTTCCTTTAGGTCTTCATAACTTAATTAAAATTTAGTAAAGTTTTTTGGTAATTGTAAGAGGTACCTATAATTGAGGCCAGTCTTTCACATTGAAAAAAATCTTCTATAACATCTGATAAACAATAGGATGTTAGACCTAACCAATACATGGTAATAACAAAGCATGAAGTTGAAGTACATTCTCCTTAGTAAGGTATTAGGAGAATGGAAAAGCAAGTATCCAAAAAAAAAAAAAAAAAAAAGAAAGAAAGAAAGAAAAGCAAGTATCCAATGTACTCAATACTAATATGAAGGCTCAGCTCCTGTAGCTTAAGCACCAGCCACATATGCCAGAGCTGGTGAGTTCGAATCCAGCCTGGGCCTGCCGAACAACAATGACAACTACAACCAAAGAAAAAATAGCCAGGCATTGCGGTAGGCACCCATAGTCCTAGCTACTTGGGAAGCTGAGGCAACAGAATCACTTAAGCCCAGGAACTGGGAGTTGCTGTGAGCTGTGATGCCACAGCACTCTACCCAGGGTGACAGCTTGAGGCTCTGTCTCAAGAAAAAAAAAAAACTAATATAAAACTAATAGAAAAACAACTACATGCCCACACAAAAGAAAAACACAATTAAGGCGGTGCCTGTGGCTCAAAGGAGTAGGGTACTGGCCCCATATGCTGGAGGTGGCAGGTTCAAATCCAGCCCCGGCCAAAAACTGCAAAAACAAAAACAAAAACCACAATTAAATTTAAGGGGTGGAATGGAAAGAAGGGAAAAATAAGAGGGGAGAAAGGGGGGGACGTTGGTAAGCTCTCAACTAATGGGCACAACGTAAAG
Source organism: Otolemur garnettii (assembly GCF_000181295.1). NCBI lineage: Eukaryota > Metazoa > Chordata > Mammalia > Primates > Galagidae > Otolemur > Otolemur garnettii. Next base: position 4,691,223 of record NW_003852463.1, read on the forward strand.
GTATACAGCACACTATACAACTTGGACTTTGCCAATAAATGCAAACAATGTAACCTAGTCATTTGCACCTTCATATTAATCTGAAATTTAGAAAAATCGAGGCTTGTGTTTTATATGGCTTTGGGTTTTTTTCATATCTTTTTAGTAATTTATTTTTAATGTATTTTACAAAAATATTGGTCTGTGACAAATTGGAAATTTAAAAAAATTGTTTACACTGAGAGCAGTTGTTCTGGCCAAAGGTTGTAGCATAGACTTAGATATTGGCAATGAGGATACTAAGAAATACAAAGACTTGAGATATTTAGGAAGAAAATTTGGTATCATTTGGTAATATAGTAGACACAGGGGAGGGTAAAGGATATCAATGGTGATTCCTACATATATTGTTTATTCAATGGGACAGATGATCGTGCCATTCATCTAATAGGGAACACTGGCAAAGGGTGAGGTTGGATGGAGGGAATTCGTTAGTTCTATCTCACTTAGATATGTGGTGATCGAGGGGCCTTTGACACAAGCAAGTGGAAATGCTAAGTAACCAGTTACATACATAGGCTGGGGCTGAAGGAGGCTTATGAGCTAGAAATACAAGTTTGAAGTCACTGGTGTATCTAATAACTGAAAGCTGTAAAATCTACTGGTGAGATTGCTCAGGGAGATAATACCAAGTGAGAATAGCAGAAGGTCAAGGCCAAGTGTTGAGAAGAGGTAATACTTAATGACTATGAAGGAAAGGATGAGCTTGGGCAGCACCTGTGGCTCAGTGAGTAGGGTGCTGGCTCCATATACCAAGGGTGGTGAGTTCGAAACCGGCCCCAGCCAAACCACAACAAAAAGAATAGCCGGGCATTGTAGCGAGCGCCTGTAGTCCCAGCTACTCGGAAGATGGAGGCAAGAGAATCACCTAAGCCCAGGAGTTGGAGGTTGCTGTGAGCTAGGTGATGCTGCCATGGCACTCTACCCAGGGCAATAAAGTGAGACTCTGTCTCTAAAAAAAAAAAAAAGAAAAGAAAAGAAAAGGATGAGCTTGCAGAAACAAATGAGAATAACCCACACAATTATTTTATATCCATATAATACAATATTATTTGACAATTCAATTTTTTTAGATTTGTAAGATTAACTGAAAAATGTTAAAGTACATATGGTATGTTCCCATTTTTAAGCAGAAAAATATATTTAAAAGTAGTTATCATAAAAGTCTGGTATTAACAGTAGGGAAGATGGAAGGGATTTTTTCCCCTTATTTTTATTACTATCTTTTTATTTTTCTACAATGATCATATTTTTTTCCTTGTGGCAAAACCAAACTTTTAAAAACTTATGTGGAGGTCAGGGGCAGTGGCTCAAGCCTGTAATTCCAACATTCTGGAAGGCTGAGGCAGGTGGACTGCCCTGAGCTCACAGGTCTGAGGCAAGAGAATTGCCTAAGCCCAAGAGCTGGAGGTTGCTGTGAGCTGGGACACCACAGCACTCTACCCAGTATGACAGCTTAAGACTCTCAAAAAATAAAAATAAAAAAACAAAAACTTATGAGGGACGATGTAATTAGCCTGTGGAAATGGCACCTGTCGAGACTAGCACAGTGGCAGTGGAAAGGGGGTTTGGTGACATGTGGCAAAGGGGATTCTTCAGTAAGACTCAGGAATGAGAATGTGAAACAGACAATACTGTGGCCTGACTATTTGCAAGCTTTCATGGGGAGCGTTCGCAAGGGACAAGGCTTTGCTTTTCAAATAAAACTGAAGATTCAGCAAAATTACAAGAAATTGTTATAGAAACAAAAGAAGAGTGAAACATCACAGAATTCCAATCCAAAGATCAATACCCAGATCATCTAAAACATCTTTATTTAGCTGAAGAAGAAAGACTCAAGAATCAACAAAGAAAAAAAAAAAAGAATCAACAAAGAAAAGTCAACCAGCCTTTGTCTGAAGAACAGTGTAGCATTGACTGGGCTTTGTCTCAAGATCACTGTAGTTTTGACCAGCCAGAAAAACAATCTAGTAAAATAGTAAAGTCCTTTAATATTCTAAAGATAAATAAAAAAAAAAAACATCAAACCAAAAAGCACAAGAAGAATATGACACAGAATTGTACACAGGTACAAGCTAAGCATACTGTAAGAAACAAGAATTTGAGAGGAGGAAACAGGAGAGAGAAGGAGCTCAAAGGCACTACAAAGGGAAGAAATTGGAAGTGTTCAAAGTGTTAACCTAATTCTATATGAAATCAGCACACTGTACCCCATACATGCATTAAGGTATACGTGATCTATGCATTTATGATTTAATTAAACAAATTAAGCAAAAAGACCAAAAAAGGGTCAACCAAACTTGAATTTGCAGATAAAGTATCTTCTTCAGAAAATATAAGAAAAAAATTAAATCAGACATTTTGTGCTTAAATGTCTCTTGTCCGTTGAGTTCTTTTGTATGTATAATTGAGGCTGCTGTGAGCTGTGCCGACAACAAACTAGATTGCTAAACTGTATATAAAATGTCTAAATATTTTTATTATTGTTATTATTATTATTTTTTTTAACTGAGACAGTCTCATTTTGTCACCCTGAGTAGAGTGCCATGGCGGCACAGCTCACAGCAGCCTCAAACTCTTGGGCTCAAGCAATTCTCTTGCCTGAGCTTCCCTAGTAGCTGGGACTACAGGTGCCCACCACAATACTCAGCTATTTTTTTTTTAGTTTAGCAGGACCAGGCTGGGTTCCAACCTACCAGTTCCAGAGCATGTAGCTGGTGCCCTAACCACTAAGCTATGGGCGCCCTAAATTTCTTTTCTTTTTTGAGACAGAGCCTCAAGCTGTCACCCTAAGTAGAGTGCCATGGCATCACAGCTCACAGCAACCTCCACTACTAGGCTACAGCAAATCTCCTGCCTCCGTCTCCCAAATAGCTGGGACTACATAGCAGGCACCCACCACAACGCCCGGCTATTTTCTGGTTGTATCTGTCATTGTTGTTTGGCGGGCCTGGACTGGATTCGAACCCGCCAGCTCAGGTGTATGTGCCTGGTGCCTTAGCTGCTTAAGCCATAGGTGCCAAGCCAATATTTTTATTCTTACAGATAGAAGAAACTTTTTTAATGTATGTTCTACATACTATGACATGTTTCTTATTTATTTGTCTCTGAAGGAAGGCTGGCATGAAGAACTGAAAGAACCTTCTATGTAGGAAACAGGGTCAATCGTATAATACTTTGGTATCATATGAAATTTGTATGAAATAAAAGTTTTGAAAATAAAATAAAATAAAAATAAAAACTTATGTGTAGGCCAGGTAAACTTATATGTCTACCTGAAACACAGGAAGTAGAGAAAATAAGACTGCTCAAGTTTTGACTAAAGATCACCAAAGTCACATAAGGGTTCTTTAGAAATACAATCTCTTAGGTATGCTAAATTTATATTTTTTTCTGGCATTGCTCCAATCTCAACTGATATTAGTAGCAAGCAAAGAAACAATTTATAAAAAAATTCACATAATCAGAAAGTGGGAAAACCATTATTACAGAGTAAATATATCTAGAAAATATGTAACTTGTGTTGCAAAGGACTAGTTCCTCTATATAGCATCTATAAATCAACAAAGAAATAACTTGACAGTAAAACAGGCAAAGGATAACACAAAGAAGGAAGTACAAACAGCTGTTAAGCATGAAAAGATGGGCTCGGCGCCTGTGGCTCAAGTGGCTAAGGCGCCAGCCACATACACCTAAGGTGGCAGGTTTGAATCCAGCCTGGGCCCGCCAAACAACAATGACAGCTACTACCAAAAAATAGCCGGGGATTGTGGTGGGCACCTGTGGTCCCAGCTACCTGGGAGGCTGAGGCAGGAGACTTACTTGAGCCCAGGAGTTGGAGGTTGCTGTGAGCTGTGATGCCACGACACTCTACCCAGGGGGACAGCTTGAGGCTCTGGCATGAAAAGATGCCCAACTTCACTGATGAGAAAATGTAAACTGCAACTACATGCAGATACCATCTCTCCCCATACGATTAGCATGGATCAATAAATATGACTATGCTGGTTGGTTGTAAGTCATCAGCACTCTCATTCTCATATATTCCTGTAATAGTCTCTATGAAAGACAACTAGCAGTATCTATAAAAAACCCATATTCTCTGAAAACAGCAATTTTAGTAGAGCACTAGGAATTTATCCTACTGACATACTCATAATTCAATATTCACTGAGCACCATTTGCAGCTGCAAAAAAAATCAAGAACATCCTAACACTAATAAGGAATTAGATTATTGTACATCCCACAAATAAAAATACTATGAAGTTGTAGAAATGAGTAAGAAATATGCTCATTAATGGTCTGAAATGATCACCAAGCTAAATTTAGTGAAAACAAAAAAACAGGAGGCAGAACAAGTGTATATAGTTGGTGGCTGAAGTATATCCTTTTATGCCTTTTTAATTTGGAACCATGTGAACGTTCCCTATTCAAAATAATTTTAAAATAAAGATTAGTAAGTGTAAGGTTCTCTGAAATTTAAAGCTAACACATACACACCCACACAAAACAAATAAGTCATAAATGCCAGAAAAAAGACCAAGATGTTGGTTGCATTAATTTCGTAAAGCTACAATAACGAATGACCACTAACTGGGTGGCTTAAAAGAAATGTATCGTCTCACATTTCAGGAGGCTGGGAAGTCCTAAAGCAAGGTGTGTGTTAGCACTGATTTCTCCTGGAAACTGAGTAACTGACAACTAATGCTTGTCTCATAGCTCCTGGTGGTTTCTGGCAATTCTTAGCATTCTTTTGCTTGCAGATACATCACTCTAATCTCTGCCTCCACCGCCTATCACCTTCTCTTTCTGTCTGTGTGTCCTTTTCTGTCTCTTATCAAGACACTTTAATTAGATTCAGGTCCCACCCTAATCTGGTATGATCTCTTCTCTATCCTTAGTGACATATGTAAAGACTATTTCCAAATAACATTATAGTCTGAGGTTCTGAGTAGACATAAATGTACGAGACAGTATTCAACTCACTATATCCCTTGCCCTTGCCCTTTTTTTTTTTGAGACAGAATCTCAAGCTATTGCCCTGGGTAGAGTGCAGTGGCATCATAGCTCACAGCCACCTCCAACTCTTGGATTCAAGTGATCTCTCGCCTCAGTTTTTCTATTTTTAGTAGAGATAGGGGTCTCAGTCTTGCTCAGGCCGGTCTCAAACTCATGAGCTCAAGCAATCCACCCGCCTCAGCCTTCCAGAGTGCTAGGATTATAGGCGTGAGCCGCCATGCCCGGCTTTACCCTTGCATTTTTTACCATTGCACTGGCTGTCTTAGCTAAGGAAGTAAGACAAAAAAATAAATAAAAGATATAAGGATCAGAAAGAAATAGAATTATTACTCTTTGTGTATGATATGACTTGTCTATGTAGAAAACTCCAAACAATCTACAGATAAATAGCTAGAATTTATAAGATAGTTAAACAAAGTATCTGAGTGTAAGATCAGATTACCAAGTCAACTGCTTTTCTATATACCAACAGAAAGTAAAAAAAGTCATTAAAATAACCAAGTGATTGGAGCACAGCCACTTTCCTCATATCAGGAAAAATCCCCAGACCCAAACATTGGCGAGGATACAAAGTAACATTAACTCTTACACACTGTGGGTAGGAAGGTATATTGATAACAAACACCTTGGAAAACTATCTGTAATTTTGAAGCATTACCCTCTTAGGTAAGAAGCCTAAAAAACTTTTTTTTTTGAGACAGAGTCTTACTCTGTTGCTCCAGGATAGAGTGCCATGGCATCAGCCTAGCTCATGGCAACCTCAAACTAACTCCTGGGTTCAAGAGATTCCCCTGCCTCAGCCTCCCATGTAGCTGGAACTATAGATTCCCACCATAATGCCTGGATAGTTTTTCTATTTTTTAGTAGGGATGGGGGTCTTGCTGTTGCTCAGGCTGGTCTCAAACTCCCAAGCTCAAGAGATCCTCCTGTCTCAGCCTCTCAGAGTGCTAGTATTATAGACATGAGCCACCACACCTGGCTTAGAAAAACTCTTGAACAATAGCTGGGCATTGTGGTGGGAGCCTATAGTCCCAGCTACTTGGGATGTGGAGGCAGGAGAATTGCTTGAGCCCAGGAATTGGAGGTTGCTGTGAGCCGTGATGCCACAGCACCCTCGCCAGGGTGACAGCTTGAGGCTCTGTCTCAAAAAACAACAATAACAACAAAAAATTCTTGAACACATTGCACCACGAAGCTGGTATAAAATGTTCTTAGCATTACTGGCTTTATTTATTTATTTATTTATTTTTGGTCTTCAAAAAGAATATATTAAATACTATTTTGTTCCCAAAATATATTCTTTCTTTCTTTAATTGAGATTTCTGGCTCGGCGCCTGTGGCTCAAGCAGCTAAGGCGACAGCCACATACACCCAAGGTGGCGGGTTCGAATCCCCAGCCCGGGCCTGCCAAACAAAAATGATGGCTGCAACTAAAAAATGGCCGGGCGTTGTGGCGGGCGCCTATAGTCCCAACTACTTGGGAGGCTGAGGCAGGAGACTCGCTTGAGCCCAGGAGTTGGAGGTTGCTATGAGCTGTGATGCCATGGCACTCTACCCAGGGGGATAGCT
>NW_003852463.1:4698644-4703162 GCF_000181295.1 Otolemur garnettii
AAAAAAAAAAAAAGAATACCATATATTAACACTCTAGCTAAATGTACCTACATGGATGAACATCAAGAATATGATGCTGACTGAAAAACTAAGTTGTGTTGTAACCCAGCCCTCTTTCCCCTGCCCACTCCTGTTCCCCAGCCCTCACCTGTCCCCCCCCCAGCCCATTTCCCTCCTCCTACCTTCTCCCCCCCAGAGTCAAGGCGGGAACAAGGCAGGTCCCTCCTCCCCCCATGGTGGCCGAGAACATGCTTCCCAGAAACGTTCCCAGGCCCCCTCTTCCCCACTAGGGTTGCCAAGAACAAGCTTCAGGTACAAGAAAGAAAGTCCCAAGTTTCACAAAACCCCCAAGTTCTTAGTAGATGAACAATGGTGGAAAACTCACTGAGACTTGATTAATTACTGTTGTATAACCATAACCATTGTGATATGAGATGTATCCATTGTCAATCAAAACTGTATTAATTATTGTTCCACTGCTGTATCCATGACTACCTGAGTTGTAACCCCCCTCTTAACCAGCCACGTTTTGCTTCTGTAATTTACTTGCACAAACCCTATAAAAGGCAACTCACTCTCCCACTTGGGCTGCTGACTGTCTCTCAGAGCAGCAGCCCCTGCAGCAAGTAAAATAAATTACCAACTAATTAACCTAAGTGGGGGTCCAACTCTATTTTTCCAGGTCTCCTAAGTTATTTCAGTTGGAAAAGAGGAATGCCCAGAATATAAATCTGTTCATATACAGCCTTCCCACATACAAATCTAAGCAACACAGGGTTTGCAAATATGTCTGTAAATGGTAAGATAAGGGAGAGACACAGATCAATAGGGATATATAAGACTTAGAAATATTTTTTTTGACTTTTTTTTTTTTTTTTTTTTGCAGTTTTGGCCGGGGCTGGGTTTGAACCCGTCACCTCCAGCATATGGGGCTAGTGCCCTACTCCTTTGAGCCACAGGCGCCACCAGGACTTAAAAATATTTTTATTTGAAAGATAAAAATATCTTCAACTGAGTTGTAAGTTCATGATATTAATTTTATTTTCATGATTTTATCACACCAATATCTCAGATTTTCTTTTGGACATTTGAAGTATTTGATATTTTGTTCCCTCAAGAGCGAATATGCACAGGGCAGCACCTGTGGCTCTGTGGGTAGGGCACGGGCCCCATATACTGAGGGTGGTGGATTCGAGCCTGGCCCTGGACAAACTGCAACAAAAAATGGCTGGGTGTTGTGGCGGTACCTGTAGTCGCAGCTACTCTACTCGGGAAGCTGAGGTAAGAGAACTGCCTAAGCCCAGGAGCTGGAGGTTGCTGTGAGCTGTGACATCACAGCTCTCTACTAAGGGCGAAAAAGTGGGACTCTGTCTCTAAAAAAAAAAAAAAAAGAGCGAATATACAGATTTTAATTTCATTAGCAGGCTCGGTGCCTGTAGCTCAAGTGGCTAAGGCTCCAGCCACATACACCAGAGCTGGTGGGTTCGAATCCAGCCTAGACCTGCAAAATGACAATGATAGCTACAACCAAAAATGGCTGGGCATTGTGGCAGGCACCTGTATTCTCAGCTACTTGGGAGGTTGACGCAAGAGAATTGCTTGAATCCAAGAGTTGGAGGTTGCTGTGAGCTGTGATGCCACAGCACCCTACCCAGGTGACAGCTTGAGGCTCTGTCCTAAAGAAATAATAAATTTCATTATCAGATAGTTTTATTATAATCCTAAAATGGTTAAATAGGATATTCTTTAAAGGCTTGGCACCGGTACCACAGTGAGCAGGGCGCCAGCCACATACAATGAAGGTAGCAGGTTCAAGCCCACCCCGGGCCTGCTAAACAACAATAACACAACCAAAAAAAACAAAAATAAACCAAAGATATTCTTTAAAAAATCTAAATAATGAAAAAGTCTTTCTTCTATAAAAAGGATGTATTCTGTACAAAAATGTATCCTGCTTTAATGCATTCTTTTTTCTTGTCTCATTTTCTGAGAAAATGATTCTAGACCCTTTAACAAAAATCTTTCATATAGGCCTCTTTGCCTACTTGCCCTGGCAATGGAGGCCCTATCTATGGCAAATGTATCTCACCTACATCTTGCTCTTACTCTATAATCTTTTCCTCAATAAACTTTGTTTCATGCTTGCCTTAAAAAATCTTTCATATAAAATAAACAAAATTCATACAATCTTCTTGTCAATGACAAGGGTGGTAAATAGGGAAATATGACTGACAGAGAGAGGGGGGAAAGTGATTAAGAGTCACCTAGGTGGGTGGCATCTGTAGCTCAGTGAGCAGGGTGCCAGCCCCCATATACCGAGGGTGGCGGGTTCAAACCTGGTCCTGGCCAAACTGCAACAAAAAAGTAGCTGGGCATTATGGTGGGCGCCTATAGTCCCAGCTATTCAGGAGACTGAGGCAGGAGAATCGCCTAAGCCCAGTAGTGGGAGGTTGCTGTGAGCTGTGTGACGCCATGGCACTCTACTAAGGGTGATAAAGTGAGACTCTGTCTCTACAAAAAAAAAGAAGAAGAAAGAATGAAGTTAATCCATTAAAAAAAAAAAGAGTCACCTAGGCTGGACATGGTGGCTCGTGCCTGTAGTCCTGGCACTCTGGGAGACCAAGGCAGGTGGATTGCTTGATTTCATGAGTTCAAGACCAGCCTGAAGACAAGCAAGACCCTGTCTCTATTAAAAATAGAAAAACTGGGGCAAGAAGATCACTTGAGCCCAACAGTTTGAGGTTGCTGTGAGCTATGATGCCATAGCACTCCATTCAGGGCAACAGCTTGAGACTCTATCTCAAAAAGAGAAAGTCATCTAAACCAAAAGCAACTAAATTTGATTTGGAAGTATTTTTGTTTTTGTTTTACAACAGAAAATCCTTAAGCAGTTCACTCATGGGCTTAATACATTAAAACAAGGTAACTCCATAAATGAACTGAAAAAAATTTTTATACTTAAATTCCACAAAATTTTAACATTTTTATGTAACAGGCATTAACCTAAGTGCTTTTAAACTTACCAATTCACTTAATCCTGAGAATAATCCACGAATCATGCACCGTAAGTTTTACACAAAAAGGTACCAAGGCACAGAACTAAGTGATTTGGTGAACGTCACACCGTTAAATATATGTAGTAACTGATAGTTTCTATTTGAACCCAAGCAATAGACCTCCAGAATCCATGCCCTTAACCACTATGTTAGATTGCCTTCCTCTTATGAAGTCTGGGTGGAAGGGGACAGAAAGAGAGCAGAAAAGAGGGAAAAGGGAGAGCAGAAAGCAAAGGAGGCAATATTGATACCTGCTAGAGCCTAAGAGACATATCTAACTCATTTACCAATATTGCACTTTAATTTTTTAATTTTCTCTCTCTTTTTTTTTGTTCTTTCATTTATTTGTTACTGAGGTTGCTTATTTTTGGTTATTTAGAGCTTTTTAACATTTTGTGTCAATGTGTTCTGTTTCTTGCTTATTCGTACGGTTGGTTCTTTTCCTACTCTCTGTTTTTACTTTCATCAAGAGCAAGAGCACCTGTCTCTTTGGGTTACAGTATTTTAGCCTTATGTATTCTCTCTCCACATTTCACTCCAGTACCAGTATCACACTTCAATGTGTATGAAATCCTTCAGCCAAATAGCAAAGCATTGCCAAAACTTGCCAGAGAAAGTATTCTGATCATTTCACAAGTTTTTTAATATAGACATTCTTAAATTCTCTTGTCCTCATTTTTATCAGGGAACATCTCTTTCAAATCTGCCTTAAAAAAAAAAAAAAAATTAGAGTTTGGTCGCCATCTTGTGGTCTTTTATGGTGTTGCTACTGAAAGCTTCCAAAGAATCTGGGCTGACCTGAAGGAATCAAGTCAATGTCACGCGCTATCTGGAAGATGAGTTTATTTACAACTTTACCTCAAACTGCACAAAAGCCAATGATGTAACCAAACAATTGTATCCTCATAATATTCTGAAATTTTAAAAAATCAATGCCAAAAAAAATAAAAATAAAGTCAACACCAATCTTAGGGCTGATATTTGCCAACTTTTGATAATTGTGGTCAACTTCTATGGACTCCTGAATTCAACATTATTTTTAAATGAGTGGTGACCAAAACTGGGCACAATTCAGTCTGCAACTGAAGGATCAGATCACGAATGGCCATGTCCCAAAACCCTCCTAATCAAAGCTGTTCCACTAAGCCCCTGCTGAGGGGTAAGTCGATGTGACTTTTCAGTTATGCTAATCTCAAGATAGTTCTTTATGTTAAATTTATTCTGGGTTTCCTTAGTTTAATTGCTGGGAAAATGGGGACCAAATACCCCATTCTTGGCAAAGGAAAGCACCCCCCAGAAAAAGAGGAAAACTAAGCTGAGTCGGAACAAAGAAAAGTCAGCTAGTTTACTTTTTTTTTCCTTTTAGAGACAGGACTTCACTTTGTCGCCCTCAGTAGAGTGCTGTGATGTCACAGCTCACAGCAACCTCCAGCTCTTGGGCTTAGGTGATTCTCTTGCCTCA
>NW_003852463.1:4704402-4720189 GCF_000181295.1 Otolemur garnettii
AAAAAAAAAAAAAGAAGCTGATATGATCAATCCGAGAAACTACTCACATTTTTGTCCCCTCCCTCATTTTACCCTCTGGGCAAATAGATTCCAATAAAAGCAGAGTGCAGCAAACACTTGGGGCCATTGCTGGAATCCCACAATGGGCAATGGACCTCTGGCTCCCACTTTTAATTCTACTCTATGTCTCTTGTCTTTCTTTCCCGTCGCTTCTAACTCTGTATTTCTTCAGTTGATTGCCGCCAGTTTCCACAGGTCTCAGCAGATGCTGCTCTCGGGGCCAGACCCCAACATTAATATAGTAATACAAGTAAGCCAAATTGGAATTCTTACATTACTCATTTTCTTCACCTTAAGGCTAGTTTCCCTTCTCAAGGGTATTTCCCCTTCCCCTCCATTGGAAGGGAGGAGGGACAGCTGGCACTGGGATAAGTTACCCGTAGGTCCTGCTTTTCTGCATTGCTTATGGTCAAAATGATCCTTGGAAACTGATTAAATTCCTTATCCAAGGGCAACATACATGGTTCTGAGCAACCAATCCTAAATACTAGGTTGTCAATCCCTATAATTCTTCACTCAGCAGTCTCAAAGATTTTATATTATTCGGTCTTTTTTTTTTTTTGAGACAGAATCTCACTTGATCACCCTTGATAGAGTGCCATGGCGTCTTAGCTTATAGCAACCTCAAACTGTTAGGTTCAAGTGATCCTTTTGCCTCAGCCTCCCAAGTAGCTGGGACCACAGGTGTCAGCCACAACGCCTGGCTATTTTTTAGAGGTGGAGTCTAGCTCTGCCTCAGGGTGATCTCAAACCTCAGAGCTCAGGCAATTGAGTCTCCTTGGCCTCCCAAGTATTGGGATTACAGGCGTGAGCCACCGCACCTGGCCCTATTTGGTCTATTTTTTTCTCTCTTATGTTTTCAACCTAAAGCAGCATGTTCCTCACCCCCACCCCACCCACTGATGTTTGAAGATCCATAGGGGAAGTTCTTTGTTTAACCCTAATAACTCAGGGGCTGTTGGCATTTAATAGTTGAAGGCTGGACATGCTAAAAATTGTTCATTGTTCCAGAAACTCTCTTAAAACAAACTGCCCTGCACAATAGTTAAGAAAACCCCTGGTTATCTGGTCTCCTGAAGTATGCATAATTCTTCTTTATAGATGGTTAGTAAAACCCTTGAAATTACTCTCACACTGTTTCCATAGACTTGTAGGATGAGCTATACAATCTCAAAGCAGAAAAAAGGCCAGTGTAGTCCATGCCCTGTTTAATAATGTATTTTTCTTCTTTTTACTTATATGAGTTAATTTTAAGTAAATTAAATGATTACATAAAATTCCACTGTGTCTTTCACCCAACGCTTTTTTTTTTTAAGACAGAGTCTCAAGCTGTCACCCTGGGTAGTGCTGTGGCATCACAGCTCACAGCAACCTCAAACTCTAGGGCTTTAGTGATTCACTTGCCTCAGACTCCCAAGTAGGTGGGACTACAGGCGCTTGCCACAATGCCCAGCTATTTTTGTTGTTGTTGTTGTTGCTGCTGCTGCAATTGTCATAATTGTTTTAGCTGGCCCAGGCTGGGTTCGAATCTGCCAGCTTCAGTGTATGTGGCTAGCACTCTACCCACTGAGCTGTGGGAGCTGCCCACCCTACCCTTTTAAAAACACATTGTTTTGCACCTTATCTTTTGAATTAATAATTCTTTCAGATTGTTCCATATTAGGACGAGGAAATCTACCTCATCCTTCCCAATGACTATGAAATATTTCATTTTATGCAGACTTCCTAGAATTTACTTAATCAATCTCTCTCTCTTTTGGGGGCGGGGGGGTGGGACAGAGTTTCACTTTGTCACCCTCGGTAGAATGCCTTGGCATCATAGCTCACAGCAACCTCCAACTTCTGGGCTCAAGTGACTCTCTTGCCTCAGCCTCCCAAGTAGCAGGGACTACAAGTGCCAGCCACAACACCGGGCTATTTTTAGAGATGAGGTCTCTCTTTTGTTCAGGCTGGTCTCAAGCTCCTAAGCTCAAGCAATTCACCTGCCTTGGCTTCCCACCAGACTACTAGGATTACAGGTATGAGCCACTGCACCTGGCCTTACTTAACCAATCTTGAAAGACTTTAAGGCAAAGATTTGAAAAAATCATTCCAGCTACATGGTAGAGAATGCTTGAAGGTTTTCATTAGTTTATGGGAGATCACCAGCGAGAAGATACAATCATAGTATTCCTGGTAAGTAAAGATTTCTTTTTTTTTTGAGACAGAGCCTCAAAGCTGACACCTTGGGTACAATGCCGTGGCATCATAGCTCACAGCAACCTCCAAGTCCTGGGCTCAAGCGAGTCTCCTGCCTCTGCCTCCCAAGTAGCTGGGACTACAGGTGCCTGCCACAACGGCCCGGCTATTTTTCGGTTGCAGCCATCATTGTTGTTTGGCGGACCCGGGCTGGATTTGAACCTGCCAACTCAGGTGTATGTAACTGGTGCCTTAGTCGCTTGAGCCACAGGTGCCGAGCCAAAGTAAAGACTTCTTTTCACTGTTGAGCTCCAATAATTCCCCAGCAGGGCAAAATCGTAATGGATAGATAAATGGAAGGAAGGAAGGAAAGAAGAAAGGGAGGGAGGAAGAGAAGGAAAGAAAGAATTGTAATGTAGTCCAATGTATCTTTCTCTTTACAGTTAGTTCTACCCAGAGTCTTTTAAAAAATTCTTCCTACCCTAAAGTGATCAAGATATTTTCATATTATCTTCTAGGAACTTTTTTTCTGCTGACATTTAAAAGGACAATCCACCTGGAACTTTTTTTTTTTTTTTTTACATAGTGTGAACTTAGGTCAAATTTTGGTTTCTTTTCTTTTTATTTTATGTCATTTCTCATCCTTTTAAAAATAATAATATTACTATCTGATTGTCTCAACATCATTTACTGAAAACATTTAAAACTTTCCCTTCTCTTTAGGGTCAATATTGTCATATGTCACGTTTCACATCTATGAGATACATGAGTCTGTTGCTGACTCTGTATTCTAGTCTATTAGTCACTTTATCTATCCTTCCATTAATATTTCATTCTCCTAATAACAACAGCTTCATATTCACTCTTGATGTCCAATCCACCTAGTCCTCCCTCCAAGATTGATGGTGCTACTCTAGGTCCTTTGAATTTTCACATAAATTTTAGGTTCAGCTTATCAAGTTCTCAGAAAAACATATTGGACTTTGGGTTGGGATAGCATTGACTCAATGGATCAATTTGCTAGGAAGAGAAATCTTTTTTTTTTTTTTTTTTTGAGACAGAGCCTCAAGCTGTCCCCCTGGGTAGAGTGCCGTGGCATTACAGCTCACAGCAACCTCCAACTCCTGGGCTCAAGCAAGTCTCCTGCCTCCGCCTCCCAAGTAGCTGGGACCACAGGCGCCTGCCACAACGCCCGGCTATTTTTTGGTTGCTGCCGTCATTGTTGTTTGGCGGGTCCGGGCTGGGGATTCGAACCCGCCACCTTAGGTGTACGTGGCTGGCGCCTTAGCCGGTTGAGCTATAGACGCTGAGCCGAGAAATCTTTAAAATACTGAGACTTCTTTTTTTTTAGAGACAGAGTCTCACTTTGTCGCCCTTGGTAGCGTGACATGGTGTTACAGCTTACAGCAACCTCCAGCTCTTGGGCTTTGGTGATTCTCTTGCCTCAGCCTCCTGAGTAGCTGGGACTACAGGTGCCTGCTACAACACCTGACTATTTTTTTGTTGCAGTTTGGCCAGAGCCGGGCTTGAACCTGCCACCCTTAGTATATGGGGCCAATGCCTTAACCACTGAGCCACAGGCTCCACCCAATGCCCAGCTATTTTTTTGTTGCAGTTTGGCTGGGGTTGGGGTCTAACTCACCACCCTCAGTATGTGGGGCAGGTGCCCTACTCACTGAGCCACAGGGGCCACTCCTGCTGTAGGGCTTTTTACATATCTCCTTTATTAGATCAAGGAAGTTCTAGTTGTTAAGAACTTTTTTAGCAATGAATATTCAATTTTATCAAGTATATTTTCTATTGAGGTGGTCATAATTATTTTCCTTTATTCTGTTGAAATGGAACATTACACTATTGATTTCCTAATGTTAAATCAGTTTAACATTCTCAGGTATTAATTGGAACACCAATTTATGGCTTATTTTCTATTTTGTATATTCCTAGATGTGGTTTGCTAATATTTTACTCAGGATTGTCTATTCATGTCCGATGTTTCCATCTATGTTCCTTTGTTTTACATGTATGAATGTTTAGTTTTATAAGAAACTACCAAATAGTTTTCCAGAATGACTGTACCATTTTACATTTCCATCAGCAAAGAATGAAAGATCGAATTTCTCAGCATCCTTGCCAACATTTTCCCCACTATTTTTAATTTAAATCATTCTAATAGTGTAGTGATACCTCACTGTGGTTTTAAATTGCATTTCCCTATTGGCTAATGATACTGATTTTTTTTTATGTGTTTATTTATCTTTTATATATTCTCTTTGTTGAAATGATTCCTTGTACCTTTTGCTCATTTTCTAATTTATTTCATTTCATTTTATTTTATTTATTTTAAGATAGAGTCTCATTCTGTCGCCTAGGCTAGAGTGCAGTGGCACAATCACAGCTCACTGCAGCCTCAAATGCCTGGGCTCAAGCTATTCTGCCTCAAGTCTCCAGAGTAGCTAAAACTACAAGCACACACCACCAGGCCCAGTTAATTTTTTTTGCAGAGACAGAGTCTCATTATTTTGCCCAGATTCATTTTCTAATTTGATATTTTTTAAACTATTGAGTTTCCATAGTTCTTTATATACATATTCTGAACACTATTCCTTTGTCAGACATGTGGTTTGCAAATGTTTCCATATGAATTTTAGAATAATCTTATTTATATCTACAAAAAATATTCCTGGGATTTTGATAGCAATAGCATAAAAACATATATATCAGGCTCAGAGCCTGTAGCAAGTGGCTAAGGCGCCAGACACATACACCAGAGCTGGCAGGTTTCAATCCAGCCCAGGCCTGCAAAACAACAATGATAACTACAACCAAAAAAAAAATAGTTGGGTGTTGTGGCAGGCTCCTGTAGTCCCAGTTACTTGGGAGGCCGAGGCAAGAGAATCGCTTAAGCCCAGGAGTTGGAGGCTGCTGTGAGCTGTGATGACTATATATCAATTTGAGCAGAACTGACATATTCACTACACAGAGTTTTCCAATCTACAGGATTTCTTTCCATTTATTTAGATCCATTTCTGACTCCTTTTATCAGTGTTGCATAGCTTTTAGCACACAAGTTCTGTACATTTTTGTTAGATTTACACCTAAGTCTTTCATTGTTTTGCATAATTGCAAATGGTATCCATCATATTTTTAAGTTTGGTGTCCATGTATTCATTGCTAGCATACAGAAATACAAGTGATTTTTGTATTCTTTTCTTGTACCCTGCAAACTTGGTAAATTCACATATTAGGGCAGCACCTGTGGCTCCAGGAGTAGGGCGCCAGCCCCACATACTGAGGGTAGTGGGTTCAAACCTGGCCCCAGCCAAACTGCAACAAAAAAATTGCCAGGTATTGCAGTAGGCGCCTGTAGCCCCAGCTACTTGGGAGGCTGAAGTAAGAGAATCGCCTAAGCCCAAGAACTGGAGGTTGCTGTGAGGCTCTACCAAGGGTGACAAAGTGAGGCTCTGTGTCTAAAAATAAAAATAAATAAACTCACATATTACTTCTAAGAGTTTCTTTATAGATTCCTTGGAATTTTCTTCTTTTAAATGTATTTTCATTATAAATTGACAAATTATAGTTGTAATATATATATATATATATTTATGGGGTACAAAGTGATGCTATGATTTATAAATACAATGTGAAATACAGTCAGAAATCACTTAATTATGAGGATACATTCTTAGAAATGCATCATTAAGTGATTTCATCTTTGTACAAACATCACAAAGGTACTTATACAAACCTAGATGGTAGAACCTACTACACACATAGGCTATATGGTATACCCTAAAGCTCCCAGGCTACAAATGTGTACTGTACAGCACATTACAATACAAAATACTGTAGACAATTATAACACAAATCATTAGGCAACAGGAATTTTTCAGCTCCAACATAATCTCATGGGGTCACTGGTGTACACACAGTCCAATGCTGACCTGAAACATCATTCTGCAGTGCTTGTCTCTAATTAAATCAAGGTGATTAACATCTCCATGACCTCAAATACTTACTTTTATGGTGAAAACATTTGAAATTGACTAAGTGATTTTGAACCTGAATGACACAGACTCCTATTTTTTTTCTCCAGTGCATTACTTATATTAAATAAACAAGATGAGAGGAATTACTCTTGTCCATGTCTCACAATATAGGATCCCCTCAGATCAATAGTTCCTAGGATGCCAGAGCTAAAAGACTTTTCTGGAAGTAACCAAAGGACCTCTGTCTCACCTATTACCTTAACAATTAATTGTTGATCAAGTCAGTCAACTAACTCTAACTATAGCAAAGACCCAGCTAGCTGGGGTAGAGGTCTACAGTTTACTACAGAGTATATACTTTAATCCCAATCCTAAGCAATGAGAGGAAAGCAGGAAGATGCTGAAGGAATCTGGGAACTTTTATAGGTTTCCAAGTATAAATCTAACATAGGTATAATTCAAGTTATGTACAGCAGTGGTTCTCAAACTTAGCATACATCAGAATCACCAGAAGGGTTTGTTAAAACACAGGATGCCACCCACCCTACTCCTCAACAGTTTCTTTTTCTGGGATGTATATATCAGTCTGGGATGGGGCCCCCAGATTTTGTATTTCCAACAAGTTCTTGGGTGATACTGGGAACTGCTGGCCCCAGGACCACATTTTGAGAACCACTGAAGAGAATATTCAAAAACAAGAGGGCCCCAGGAGAGTAATGCTATGTGCTTCTATGCTATCTACTGCTACACAGAAGCTGATCTTCTCTGCTGCCTGTATGCCAAACCCCCTTCTATTCCTTTGCTCCTGGTAGGTTCTGCTGTCTGGAATTCCCTCACACCTGTCAACAGAAAAGAAGCCATGGCTGGGAACTGGCCACATGCTCTGGGGCTGGTGAGTTCAAACCCTGCCTGGGCCTGTTAAAAAAAAAAAGCGGGGGGTGGGGGGCGCCTGTAGCTCAAGGGGTAGGATGCGGCCCATATGCTAAGGGTGGCAGGTTCAAACCCAGCCCTGGCCAAAAAAAAAACAAAAAACAAAAAAACCCTGCAAAACAAAACAAAAATAGCCAGGCATTGTGGTGGGCACCTAGTCCCAGCTACTAGGGAGGGCTGAGGCAAGAGAATCGCTTAAGGCCAAGAGTTTAAAGTTGCTGTGAGCTATGATGCCACAGCACTCTACCAAGGGTGACAAAGTGAGACTCTGTCTCAATAAAAAAAATAAAGAATATTCAAAAACATAACTCCCGCTATACCTATCTAACCCCAAAGAAGGATTAAAAGTGAACAATGAGAAATGTAAATATATTAATAGTGATAATTCAGGAGCAATAAATTACTTATGATTTAGAAAAAAATTTTTCTATTTTCCTTCTCTTTTTCTCTGTTTCCTTGGGCGAGTTTGGAAACTTTAGAAAAAGAAATGTTTTTTTCCTATAGTCAAAAGCCTTACTAGAGAGCCATTAAGGTCTATAATTCAACAAGAGGGTAACACACAGCAAGCAATTGAGAAGGCAGAGCCATAGTGGCATCCGAGCCAGGGTGAGGATAGCACTGCCAGGGAAAGGAGCACAAGGCAGCTTCTCACAGGCTGCAGACATCTGCTTCAAGACCCGAGATTTCAGTGATGCAACAACAGACACTCAGGAGTCATTACAAAATGCACAGTTGGCTGTCTCACCTGAACTCTTCATAGCTAAACAGAATTACGTGTTTCAATGGTCTAGTGAACTAGGAAATCCTATCAAAGATTATGGGTGTTATTTTTTAATGGTTTGCCCTGAAGCTTTCACAGGAAATTCTCATTGAAGATTCTGCAGGGAGTAAGAAAAAGGTAAAGGGAAAAAATCTTGTCCCCTGATATTGGGCTGTCTACTATGCATTTACAATGCTGAAATAGGTAAGCAGGAATTTTCCACATTCATATCCTAAAACTGCCACCATGAAAATATATTTAGTGCCTAAGTAAGAAAAAGTAGTAGCAACATAAAATTAATTACAGTAATGTGATCATCATATTTTCATAGGCATCTTGTCCAAGGATATAGCTTAGATTTTACCTTCACCTTATGACAAAGGCCACAAAGGGGCCAAACTGGTAACATAAATATTAATAATTTTTTTTTTGAGACAGAATCTCACTATGTCACCCTCAGTAGAGTGCTGTGGCATCACAGTTCACAGCAACCTCAAACTCTTGGGCTCAAGCGATTCTCTTGCCTCAGCCTCCCAAGTAGCTAGGACTACAGGCACACGCCACAACATCCAGCTATTTTTTGGTTGTAGTTGTCAATTGTTGTTTGGCCGGCTCAGGCTGGGTTTGAACCTACCAGCTCTGGTGTATGTGGCTGGCGCTCTAGCCGCTGAGCGACAGGCGCTGAGCCATAAATATTAATAATTGAAGTGACCAAGATAAAAGAAAATTCATATGCCCAAAATAGATTCAAACATAACTTTTGATGAATAATGATTTAGGTATGTAACACAAGCATTTCTAACAGTAGCGATTACAAGTTTGAAACTAAAAGAAAAATACAAATTAAGGTGAGGCAAGGTGGCTCATGCCTGTAATCTTAGCACTCTAGGAGGCTGAAGCAGGTGGATTGCTTGAGCTGAGGAGTTCCAGACCAGCTTGAGCAAGCGAGAGACTCCATCTCTACTAAACAGAAAAACTAACCAGGTATTGTGGCAGGTGCCTGTAGTCCCAGCTACAGGGGAGGCTGATGCAGGGGGATCATTTGAGCTTAAGAACTTGAGGTTGCATGACATTCTACCCAGGGAAACAGAGTTCAACTCTGTCTCAAAAAACAAAAACAAAACAACAACCAGAAACAGGCTTTCAATTTTTGTTTTTTAGAGATAGAGCCTCACTTTGTCACCCTTGGTACAGTGCTGTGGCATCACAGCTCACAGCAACCTCCAGCTCTTGGGCTCAGGTGATTCTCCTGTCTCAGCCTCCTAAGTAGCTAGGACTACAGGCACCCACCACAACGCCCAGGTATTTTTTTGTTGCAGTTTGGCTGGGGCCAGGTTTGAACCTGCCAACCTCAGTATATGGGGCTGGTGCCCTATGCACTGAGCCACAGGCACCGGCCTGCATACTGATTTTTAAAACTAGGATAATTACTCCAAAGGTATTTGTAGAATTATGCTGCTACAATGCTATAATATTTAGTTTTTAGTATTTTTACTTGTAGCTATCCATCGCCATTGTTATTATTTATTAACTGAGAAATGCTAGTTCATTTTTGCAAAGTATAAAACCAAAGAGCCTGCCTTGAAACTCAGTCTTAAATTACAACATTATGGGAATGAAGTTAAGAACATAATTTTGTTTTTTGGTTTTTTTTTTTTTTTTTGGAGACAGAAGCTCACTATGTCACCCTTGGTAGAGTGATGTGGCATCACAGCTCACAGCAACCACCAACTCCTGGGCTTAAGCAATTAAGGCAGGAGTCTCCTGCCTCCGCCTCCCAAGTAGCTGGGACCACAGGCACCCACCACAACGCCCGGCTATTTTTTTGGTTGCAGCCGTCATTGTTGTTTGGCGGGTCCGGGCTGGGGATTCGAAGCCACCACCTTAGATGTATGTGGCTGGCGCCTTAGCCAGTTGAGCTATAGGCGCCAAGCCCATAAATTTTATTTCTAAAAACCAGTTTCAGAATATCAAAGTGATCCATATTATTCCTTACCAAAAATGTTTTTGCCAAAAACATATATTTACTAAAAATGAGAACTGAATCTCATAAATGTGACACTCCTGTGCTCCTGTAAAGAAATATTTAAAGTTTTTGGATGGGCTATAATGTAAACCCAAAATGCCAAATCTCTGAGCTATTCTTCAGACGTAATCTGAGGCAAATAGCTCCCTTTGTATGGTATGTACAGGTTAATTTCTTTTAATACTTCAGAAGTGTCTTCAGCCCTAACCTACACACAGGAGACCCAGCAAGGTGTGCATACTATTAACCATTCAAAGCCTGACCCACCTGAAGTTCAAATATCAGTATCCAACTCATGATCATAATTACTACGTTGGCTACATTTATAAACTTTCAGACAAAAATTATTCCTACTAAAATGTGCATTGAAAAGATTAAGTTCCTATCTGTTCCCTTTCAAATGTCATCAACATGTTCAAGGTTAACCCCTACTATTTACTGCTCAGGGAGCACTGTTTATAATCAAGCTAATAAATTTTTACTCATTTTCATTAAATTTTAACCTTTTCTTTTTTTTTTTTTTTTGCAGTTTTTGGCCAGGGCTGGATTGAACCCGCCACCTCCGGCATATGGGATCAGCCCTACTCCTTGAGCCATAGGCGCCACCCAAACTTTAACCTTTTCTAATACATATAAATGAATCCTTGGGCAATAAATCTGGAAGTTCAGGGTGGCACCTATGGCTCAAAAGGGTAGGGCGCTGGTCCCATATGCCAGAGGTGGCGGGTTCAAACCCAGCCCAGCCAAAAAAATGGCAAAATAAATAAATAAATAAATCTGAAAGTTTTTCACCCCATTAAAATACTTGTACACCACAAATATTTCCATGTAATATTATCCACATATGTGTTTTAATTAGCTTAAATTGAAAATATCATAAATAATTTAAATTTGTAATACAACTTGTCTTTTAAATTCTCAGCCATATCTTCAACATGTTATGAAATAGTATTTCAAATTATATTTATATTTATTTATATATGTTTGTTTCTGTTTGAGGAACATAATTTTTGCTCTTAAAAAAAGGCACAGCTGGCTCGGCATGTGTAGCTCAAGCGGCTAAGGCACCTAGCCACATACACCAAAGCTGGCAGGTTTGAATCTAGCCTGGGCCCACCAAACAATAATGACAACTACAACCAAAAAATAGCCAGGCATTGTGGCAGGCACCTGTAGTCCCAGCTACTTGGAAGGCTGAGGCAAGAGAATCACTTAAGCCCAAGAATTGGAGGTTGCTGTGAACTGTGATGCCACAGCACTCTACCCAGGGTGATAGCTTGAGACTGTCTCAAAAAAAAAAAGGGACTGCTTTAGGAACTTAACCTTCTATATAAGGTCTTAATGCCTGGGACTTTTTTTCCCAAATGAATAACTATATATCATAATGACATCCCTTATTTAATTCCCATTCAAAAATAAACCCTAGTATATCTTTTCTCCTTATTAGCTATGGTATATATTATATACAATTAATTTTTAAATGGCATCTTAATGTGTTGGTTTTAAAATAGCATTATTGTTTGCATACTGAAATACAGAAACACTGTTTACTTCCATAGACAAACACACAAAATGCCCTCTACATTCCACTTCTTTTTAAGAGTGAAAGGGCCTTTTTATTTCCCTACTTTTGAGGTAAAAAAAAAAAGGAACAAAACATCCTTCCCTTCCTCTTCTTTTTTGAGACAGAGTCTCACTCTGTGACCCCAGTTAGAATGCTATAGTGTCACAGCTCACAGCAACTTCAAACTCCTGAGCTCAAGCAACCCTCTTGCCTCAACCTCAGATGTATGTCACCATGCCTGGCTAATTTTTCTATTTTTAGTAGAGACGGGGGTCTTACTTTTGCTCAGGCTGGTCTAGAACTCCTGAGCTCAAGCAATCCACCTGCCTCAGCCTCTCAAAGTGGCCACTGTGCCCTGCCCTTCTCTTTTAAAGCTATAGTGGGAAAACAGCAGCACAAGTACAAAGGATAAAGGACCACTGACACTTAGCCTAGGCATTGGTGGCATGAGAGAATGGTGGAGGGCACGTGCCTCTCTAAAAGGGACAGGTGTTCACTAGTTTGCAGCCTACTACAGCCCTGCGCTAACATAGTCTCTGCATTCCCAGGGATTTTAAGTCTTTAAACACTGGAAATGCAGATTTATGTATGGGGTAGACTGCCTTATTTTAAAGTATTGGCAGCCAATTCAAAAACAAACAAAACAAATGATTCATAACCCATCAATTTGGGACTTCTTTCCCAAACTGCCTCCCAACACCTATCATGAGATTTATGTCTACCAGTATCCACCTATATTCATAGTAAAACTGGCAAAGCACACAGCAGAGTCTTGTTACACACAAATGCCTCCGCTCTTCAGCTCTGGTTCAACAGTTGCAAAGCAGTTGCTTGTAAAAAGTCTAACTTTTTTTGGTCTTGCTTTTGCTTTTCTAATGGCCTCACCTCCTAACTTTTTGTTATCTGAGCTGCTCTTGTTCTGACAAAACAGAACTCAAAACTGAGCTAACCAAAAGAGCATAGCAGTTCTAAACTAAGCCTATAGAGGAAAAATAATAATAATAAACAAGAAAGCTACTGTAATGAAAAGTTCTTGTTCTATTTTTACAGCTGGTTTGTCTCATATCTCTTAAATACATGGCACATATTCTGTCTACCTGAGGAGAAATTAGCAATGCTATTCTCCCCCAAGAAAAGTAAAAAACTTATAGAACAAAAATGCTCAAGCAACTATGATACTTAAACAAATCAGGCCTGGTATAGTGGCTTACACCTGTATTCCTAGCACTCTGGGAGGCTGAGGCAGGAGGAGGATCCCTTGAAGTCAGGAGTTAGAGACCAGCCTGAGCAAGAGTGAAAAATTAGCCAGGTGTTGTGACAGGTGCTTGTAGTCCCGGCCACTAGGGAGGCTGAAGCCAGAGGATAACTTGAGCCCAAGAGTTGGAGGTTGCTGTAAGCTATGACTCCACAGTACTTTACCCAGATAAAAAAAAATAATAATAATAAATTGCCGTGCCTTCCTATTCCATTCTCTTTTACCTTTTTTATTCTTTTATGTTATCATTTTATTTAAGTTTTGAGACTTAAAGTTTTTTGTTTTTTTTTAAAGACAGTCTTACTTTGTGGCCCTCAGTAGAGTGCCGTGGCATCACAGCTCACAGCAACCTCCAACTCTTGGGTGGCATCACAGCTCACAGCAACCCCCAACTCTTGGGTGGCATCACAGCTCACAGCAACCTCCAGCTCTTGGGCATAGGTGATTCTCTTGCCTCAGCCTCACAAGTAGCTGGGACTACAGGTGCCCACCACAATAGCTGGCTATTTTCTTATTGCAGTTTGGCCAGGGCTGGGTTTGAACCTACCACCCTCAATATATGGGGCCAGCACCCTGCTCACTGAGCCACAGGTGCCACCTGAGACTTAAAGTTTTAAATATTATCTTTTAAATATCCTTCAATGTACCTAAAAATGTTCATTGCAATAATAATAATTATCATTTATTGAAACTTGGTACAAATTAGGCAATATAATCAGTAACTTACAAGCATTATTTCATTTACTCCTCATAAAACCCTGTGAGGCAAGTACAGTTATTAGACTAATTTTACAAACCAGGAAATTGAATTTTGAGAGGCCCCCGTGTGTGCTCTTATTTTTTTTTTTCTTTTCTTGAGACAGAGCCTTAAGCTATCCCCCTTGGTAGAGTGCTGTGGCATCACAGCTCACAGCAACCTCTAACACCTGGGCTCAAGCGAGTCTCCTGCCTCCGCCTTCCAAGTAGCTGGGACCACAGGCACCCACTACAACACCCAGCTATTTTTTGGTTGCAGCTGTCATTGTTGTTTGGCGGGCCCAGGCTGGATTTGAACCCGCCACCTTAGGTGTATGTGGCTGGTGCCTTAGCCACTTGAGCTACAGGCGCCAAGCCACTGTGTGTGCTCTTAGAACACTCTACTCCTGCCTCAAAACTAATGGCTAGGCTCGGCGCCTATGGCTCAACCGGCTAAGGCGCCAGCCACGTACACCTAAGGTGGTGGGTTCGAATCCCCAGCCCGGACCCGCCAAACAACAATGATGGCTGCAACCAAAAAATAGCCGGGCGTTGTGGCGGGCGCCTGTGGTCCCAGCTGCTTGGGAGGCGGAGGCAGGAGACTCGCTTGAGCCCAGGAGTTGGAGGTTGCTGTGAGCTGTAATGCCACGGCACTCTGCCCAGGGGGACAGCTTGAGGCACTGTCTCAAAAAAAAAAAAAAAACTAATGGCTAAAAACCCAACAATACTCTCCTGCAAACTATCAGTATGTGCAATGAGATAACGCACAGGGACATTTTGGTTAAGTGATTATGAAATATCACTTAGAGAAACTCAAATTTTGGATCAAATGACGTTAATATTTACTGATAATCGTAAGGCATTTGCAGATGGCAATGGAGTAAATAACATTTCTATAATCCTGGATGAACAGAATCAGTTAACATGGATCTAACAAAAGAGAAATTTTTAAAGACAACCAGTTTTGAAAAAATGGGATGTATATTTGTTCAGATACAGGTTAAGCTTCCGCAACAACAGCCCCAAAATAAGATGGCTTAAATAAGAACAAACTTTATTTCTTTTTCAGTTTAACCGACTCTAGCACTAGAGGCTTTATTCTGTGATGTGTGTAAGCCTCCAGGTTCCTTCTGCCTTGTTGTTCATGTTTCCCTTGCCTGCATGGTTGAAGTTAGCATACCACATAAGTCAACATGATGGTCCACATAAAGGGAGAGCATTCCCAGTCCTTCCAAAGCTGCAGTCCCCAACCCCTAGGCGCCCCAACCCCAGGGCCATGGACCAGCATTGGTTCTGGTCTGTGGCCTGTTAAGAACCAGATAGCACAGCAGGAGGTAAGTGGTGGGTGAGCAAGTGAAGCTTCACTTGTATTTCAGCCTCTCCCCATCACTTGCATCACCACCTGCTGTATTCTCAGCTACTTGGGAGGCTGAGGAAGAAAGATAGTTTGAGGCTGCAGTGGGTTATGATGATACCATTGCATTCCAGCCTGGGCAATAGAGACCTTACCTTAAAAAAAAAAAAGGTGACATACAAATGTCCAAATGACCGACAGGTATATGAAAAAAACAATGCTTTCAACATTACTAGATATCAGAGAAATGCAAACCAAGACAACAATGAGATATCATCTCACTCCAGTTAAAATGACAGGCAATGCCTGTCAAAAAGGCAATAACGAATACTGGCAAGGATCTGGAGAAAGGGGAACCTGGTATGCAATGGTGGGAATGTAAATTAGTGCAACCATTACGGAGAACAGTATTGAGATTCCTCAAAAAAACTAAAACTAGAACTACTACATGATCCAGCCATCCCACCGCTGGGTGTATATTCAAAGGAGAGGAATTCGATATATCAAAAAGATATCTGCGCTTCCATGTTTATTGCAGCACCATTCACAATAGCCAAGATCTGGAATCAACCTAAGTATCTATGGATGGAAAAATAGATTTAAAAAAGTGGTACATATACCAAATATATTATAAACACACACAAAGAAAAAACCCACTTACAGCAATGCGGATGGCAATGGAGAACACTATGTTGAGTGAAATAAGCCAAGCACAAAAGACAAATTTTGCATGTTCTCTCTTATTATGTGGGAGCTAAATATTAAAAACAATTTATCTTGTGGAGACAGAGAATGTAGAATGATGGTTAGTTACCAGAGGCTGGAAAGAGTAGCAGGGAGTTGGCTCGGCGCCTATAGCTCAACCGGCTAAGGCGCCAGCCACGTACACCTAAGGTGGCGGGTTCGAATCCCCAGCCAGGACCCGCCAAACAACAATGA
>NW_003852463.1:4721631-4723991 GCF_000181295.1 Otolemur garnettii
AAAAAAAAAAAAAAAAAAGAGAGAGGCTCTGATTTCTAGGTTGCCAGGAGAGAGCAAAAGTAAGCCATGAGACAGAAGGATAGGTGAAAGCCTATATATTAAACTGTGGGGCCCTTGGGCCCTGTGCAGAAGAGTTCACAAAGTAGCCCTCAGACTACTATCCTTTGAAAGTCCTGCTTGCAAGCCTGGCTCATGGCTAATGCCTCAGAACTTTTATTTCAGGAAGGTTCCCACCATTTCCTAACTGATAAGAGTGGCTCACTGTGCTTAAACATTATCTGTACAATGTGGTTTAGGCTGAATATCTGCTTTCCTTCTAGGAGTCTGGAATCTTGGAACATGCTAGGCTGAGAATGCCTGTGTGATCAGCCTCCAACAAAAACCTGGGGCACTGAGTCTCTAATGAGATAATACTTTACATGTACAATCATAACTATTAAGCACAGCCTCTATAACTCCACTGAAAGAGGACTCTTGGAAGCTTGCACCTGGTTTCCTCCTGACTCCACTCCATGTACCTTTTCCCTTTGCCCATCTTGCTGTATATCCTTTTCTTGTTACACGAAGTAGTTGTGAACACAGCTATATGCTGAGTCCTGTAAGTCCTTCCAGTGAATCACTCAAGCAGGCTGCTATGAAAAGAAGCAATCAGAGAACAAGAGAAAGCTCTACAAAATTAAAAATATGATGACCCAGATAAAATAACGAATACAGGGCTAAAAGAGTTGAAAAAATGTCCAGAGAAGCTGAAAAACATGAAGAGAGATGAAAATATATGAGAGACGAAAAAAAGAAATTAAGGGATTGACCCAGGTGGTCCAAAATTCAACTAAATAAAAGGAAAAGAGAATAAATGGAAAAGAGGAAATTACCAAAATAAATTTCACTATTTCACCACCCAAAGACAAGTGGGTGAGTCCTCATTGAAAGGACCCACCAAGTGCAAAGCACAATGAATGAAAAACAGAATCACACCAAGGACACACAATGATAAAATTTCAGACCACCAAAGAGAAGATACTAAAAAGCTTTCAGGGGCTCGGTGCCTATAGCTCAAGTGGCTAGGGCACCAGCCACATACACCAGAGTGGGCAAGTTCGAATCCAGCCCAGGCCTGCCAAACAACAATGACAATCCAACCCCAAAAAAGCTAGGCATTGTGGGCACCTGCAGTCCTAGCTACTTGGAAGGCTCAGGCAAGAGAATAGCTTAAGCCCAAGAGTTGGAGGTTGCTGTGAGCTGTGACATCACAGCACTGTACCCAGGGTGACAGCTTGACTCTCTCTCAAAAAATAAAAATAGATAAAAATAAAAATAAAAAGCTTTCAGAAAGTTCCCATATAGAAAGGAACAGGAAACTTAATGATATCAGATTCCTTAATAGCAATACTGACAGCAGAAACACTAGAATCAAACCGTCACAATTCTGTGGAAAAACCTGGACTATATACTTAGCCAAATCATAAGCATTTATAAAGACAGAATGAAGATTTTTTTCTTTTTTTGAGACAGGGCCTCAAGCTGTCACCCTGGGTAAAGTGCTGTGACATCACAGCTCACAGCAACCTCCATCTCCAGGGTTCAAGCAATTCTCCTGTCTCCACCTCCCAAGTAGCTGGGACTACAGGCGCCTGCCACAACACCCGACTGTTTTCTGGTTGCAGCCAGAACAATGCAGCAGTCATTGTTTTGGGGGCTCGGGCTGGATTTGAACCCTCCAGCTCAGTTGTATGTGGTTGGCGCCTTAGCCACTTGAGCCACAGGCGCTGAGTCAAATAAAGATATTTTTAAGACATGCAAGGACTCAGAAAATTTATCTTAGAAATCAACTGGACTGGGCGGGGCCTGTGGCTCAAAGGAGTAGGGCGCCAGCTCCATATGCTGGAGGTGGCGGGTTCAAACCCAGCCCCGACCAAAAACTGCAAAAAAAAAGAAAGCAACTGGACTAAGTGCTTCAGCAACATGAGTAAACCAAACCAGCTTTTGGATAATAATATAAAGAGGATCAAAACCAGGGGAGAGGTTAGATAACAGAGGAGCAAAACCAGGAGAGAGGTTAGATAACAGAGGATCAAAACCAGGGGAGAGGTTAGATAACAAAGGATCAAAACCAGGAGAAAGGTGAGGAAAATCCCAGGACAATAGCTATCCACTAAACCTAGACAACTGTATCTTCTAGTCCTTCTATTAAGAATTCCCTTTTAACAATCATATTTTTATTTTCATATATCTCTTTCTTGTTTTTTGATGGTTTCTTTCCATCATACGTAGTTCTTGTTTTATAGGTGCAATTTTTCTTTTCTTTTTCTTTTTCTTTTTTTTTTTTGAGACAGAGCCTCAAGCTGTCCCCCTGGGTAGAG
>NW_003852463.1:4725982-4731681 GCF_000181295.1 Otolemur garnettii
ATAGCATCACAGATCACAGCAACCTCCAGCTCTTGGGCTTAGGCGATTCTCTTGCCTCAGCCTCCCAAGTAGCTGGGACTACAGGTGCCCGCCACAGTGCCTGGCTGTTTTTTGTTGCAGTTTGGCCCGGACCAGGTTTGAACCTACCACCCTTGGTATATGGGGCCAGCACCCTACTCACTGAGCCACAGGCGCCACCCTACACTAGAAGGGTCACCTTACACCTTACCTCATGCCTAAGCACTCTAAATGATTTCTACTTTACACAGCAAGAGTGTTATACTCAATACTTCAATTATGAACAAAACTCTTCCTTTAATTCTTTTCTTCAATGTTATGACCAATGTCCATCTCATTTTCTTAATTTCTCTTTCTATGCTAATTATTTTTTAGAAAAAAATACTTTTATTGAGGATGCTCTCCCTATATTCATAAGAAAAGATCTCTCTAGGCAGCACCTGTGGCTCAGTGAGTCGGATGCCTGCCCCATATACTGAGTGGTGGGTTCGAACCCAGCCCCAGCCAAACTGCAACAAAAAATAGCTGGGCGTTGTGGTGGGCACCTGTAGTCCCAGCTCCTTGGGAGGCTGGGGCAAGAGAATCACCTAAGGCCAGGAGTTGGAGGTTGCTGTGAGCTGTAACACCACAGCACTCCATAGAGGGCAATAAAGTGAGACTCTGTCTCTAAAACAAAAGAAAAAAATCTCTCAGATATTTTGTCAAATGGAAGCAGCAGTAGCAGAAAACTGAAAATACATATAAGAAAAGGAAAATGCAAATCTGTTTTCACTTGTATATGTATAAAATATCTTGGAAAGTTAAGCAATAGATTAGTACTAATGATTACCCAGGGTAGGTGAATTAGAGGAATCAATTAAAAAGAGGAGAACAAGGAAAAGAGAAAGACTTTACATTGTATACCTTGTTTTTTACTTTTTGATCTTTAACCCTGTGAAATTGTTGGCTATCCAAATAACTTTTAAAAATACCTATAAGTCATATATAGGTACAAAATTCAAATATAATTATTTTCAAAATTTGGGGAAATACTGACAAAAAAGAAAACAATGCTCCAAAGCTCCCATCTGCCCACAGGCAGGAGAAATGACAGAGAATACTTTGCTGATTTGATCTATGAGACCTCAACTACCCAAGCGAATTTTGGTACAAAATATGAGCCACCTCAAATTGCAAATTTTTGCACGTTTAAGTCAAAAAGAGAGGCTCAACCCTTGATACCAAAACCATAGCCCAACTCCTATATGAATGTTGCAAGGAAAATGTTTCAGAGACAAGGAAAAAAAATTATCTAAGGCATTTCACTGAGAGATGACAAATATATTCTCAAAGCCTTCCAATTTAATGCCATTAAAAAAATCAAAACATTTAACATTTATGGTCATAATATTTAAAAATTTACTAAAGCATCTTATCATCATATCCATCCATTTCCATAACAGTTTCTGATAATCCTGACACTTCAATGGAGAAAAATTTAAATTTTAAAACAACCTCTAAGGCCTTCAACCCACTCATCCCCCAAATTGCATATCTGACACTAATAACACCATTTCAGATTTGGAACCTGGGTATATAGTTGTGGGTGAAAGCAAGACTAAGCAAACTGGGAGAAAAATAATCCTTCAAAATTAATTGCAAGCATTACTTATGTTTTTTTTTATTTTTCTGTATTTTGCAAAATTTCTTTAATGAAAGATGGTGTAGTACCATAAAAGAGAGCCCAAAATACATTATTTAGGAAACAAAAGTGTCAATGTTGTATTCAAATATTACCCCAACATGGAAAATTATTTTGAATGA
Source organism: Otolemur garnettii (assembly GCF_000181295.1). NCBI lineage: Eukaryota > Metazoa > Chordata > Mammalia > Primates > Galagidae > Otolemur > Otolemur garnettii. The sequence continues at coordinate 4,727,804 of NW_003852463.1, forward strand.
GAAACAGCCTACAATTCTACAAATCATCATAAACACAACGTACTTTAAGGAAAAAAAAATCTCCAACCAATTCATTAAACCATTCTATTTTCACAGACCAGTGGTGGTAAGCTTTCCTTGCCACCACAATGTCCCCAGAGGCAAAAGTAAGAAAATAGATTTTATAGTGTCCCTTCCTAAAATACTCTTAATAAGAAGACACTAAGAACCCTGACATTTAGGGACTGCAAAATGACACCCAAATCCTTTAGGTTTATGCAAAAGATTTACAGAAAGGATAAATTATAGGTGCTTTTTGATTTTACAAGAGAATTCAGAGTAGCACTAGCAATTTTAAGGGATGCATTTAGAGTACTTAAGCTTTACCTAAATACTGAATAAAATACAGCAGCATTTGTACTTTCCAACCCTCTAGTAAGAATAATTACTTTATTCTACAATCCCCCAATATGTCCTCATTTTTTAAAAAATCCATAATCTTTCGACCTCAGAATGCAGTAGATAATCACAGCACCTTTTTCTCAAGCCAGCAATCCTTTCCCCTATCCTTATGAGCTAAGAAATAGGCACTCCTGGGGATGGGTAAATTCACAGCTTCTGGATAACGGTGCACACTGTGTGTGGGGCACACTTATAACCTTGACTCATTTTGTGCAAAAAGCAATGTAAACAAAACACGTGTACCCCCTAATATTCTGAAGAAAAAAGAAAGAAAGAAAGAAATAGGCACTCCTTTTCCAAACTAACCCAAGGGCCTGGAAAAGAGCAAAGCAATGTCACCAGAATTTGGACCTGGAAACCAGCGCCAAGACAGATGACATAACACCAGAGTGTTCCCCTTCTCCAAATGTCTACCATTCTGTCACTTCTGGCACCCATCAACTCATACACACCTCACAAAGATTAGGAGAGTGCCGGTGTTCGGTTGCATTAAAAGCAATTCTCTTAATTACTCTGCTTTATCCGGAGGACAGAAGAGAGACTCAGGCCGAAAGGGTGAAAAGAGCTGATGCGGCTATGAAGTGCCCCCAGACTGGGACGTGAGCAGTGTCCCTTGTGATTCTTGGAACGTTTAAACCGCTGCAATAAACAGCCAGGCCAGCAGGGCAGACTCTGGCGCCCTGGGGGACAACCTGAGGCCGCGTTCGAGTGTGGCTGACTTTCCTCCACTAAGGAGGGGATGGCGGCTGTGTGGGTGTGGGCTGGGGAAGCTGGGGCTGGGGATAACTGGGGGGATGGGTGGGGAGATGCTATTCTCACCATTCCAAGATATGGAACTTGGGTACGCAGCTTTGGGTGAAAGCATGCCTAAGTAAAGTGAAAAAGTAAAAATAATCTTCAAAAATTGATAACTCAAAACACTGTGTATAGCTACTTTTTTTATTCTTCTGTACTCTTGAGAAATTTAATGAAACAAACTATTACTGTAAAATAAAAAAGCTCAAAAGTTATTATTTAGGGAGAAAAAGAGTCAATGTTGCATTGAGATGACTACCCTGACACCAAAAAACTATTTTTGGATGAGCTAGAGTATATTATGCAATTCTACAATGTAATTTATTTTTACAAGCGCTATCTTCAAAAAGAGCTCGAGCTCATTGGAGCTAGTTAACCGACACAGAAGCTATGATGCGACCCCTCAACTCCCCTTTCCAAAGTATCCTGCAGTGTGGTCTCCCAAGACGAACCGATCCCGCATTCGGATTCCTCGCAGGAAGCTTTGCCCCGACTGCGGGGAACTGAGCATATAAGTGCCTCAGAAAGAGCCGGCCCAGCTTTTGCGTTTCGCAGCTCTTTGCTAACCTCCTGGCACACCAGCACAGGAAACTTGTTAAGTGCTAAAGACAGGCAGTCCGGGGAGGGCCAGTCAGGCACCAGGTGGAATCTGTACCCGATTATCCGGATCCCGAGGACCGAGGGCGCCCCTTCCTGCCCACCCACTGCCAGCTGCCCCGAACACCAGCAAGGGTGGGGAGCACTGGGGCAAAGGAAGAGCTCACCGCTTCAATGGGTCCGAAACCCGCGGCGTCGCTGCTGTCGCCGAGACTGGGCTGGGCGCAGTGGCCCGGGCTACCGACGGGGTAGCAGTCCCCCCAGGAACGCGGTGCCCGGGCATCGCCAAAGGCGCGCGCAGCACCCGCGCGCCTCCCGGCGCCTCAGGCACACCCGCACGCCGCCCCTTGGGCCCCAGGGCGCAGGACTTTGCGCGACAGGGCCCGCCCACCCCCGAGGTCAGCCAGTGGGAGCGGAGCGCGGGAAGCGGAGGCGGGGCGCAACGCGGGCCGCCCACCTGGCTCTGCAGTTGAGCGCTACCGCAGGCTCCGCGGTGCTTCTAACCCCGCTGGCCGGGAGCTGTCCATGTAGTGCAAGCAAGTTCCTCAAATAAAAGATCTGTGAAGTCTAAGACCTTCGGGACACACTTCTGATTTTCGAGGCCTTTCTCTCCTTTTTTAGACAAATATTTTTTCGTTCTCTGTTTACAGAACACCGATTGAGGGCCAGCCGCAGTGCTTGGAGACACAAGGGAATGAGAAACAATCCGTATCTCGGAGCATCTCCCAGTCAATCCGATGGATGAGCAGATATGGCAACAGGTCAGTAAGGCGCATTCCTATATTAACAGTCATGTGACATGAGCAGGAGCGCGAGGTGTGGCCAGAGGTGATTAAAAAGGCTTGTTACTCTGGAATTCCGGTGGCCATGATTCACAGTGAACAATTCATATGCCATTTTCTTTTCCTATTTATTTATATATTTATTTATTTTAGAGACAACTAGGTAATATATGTGACATGGTTAAAAATTTCAATTGCATCAAAAATATGTTTAGTGAAAAGAAAGTTCCATCCTCCAGGGCCCCCACTTTTTCTTTCTTCTTAAGCTATCGCTGTTAACAAATTTCTTACAAATGCTTTCAAAGACATTATTGTAGTTAAAGAAAATTATATATTTGTACACCATATACACGTTCCTCCTCAAATTACACGCCCACACACGAATGTGTGTACATTCTTTTGCCAATTTGTTGAATGCTGGATTGTAAGGTAGGGAATTTAAAAATTCTCATATATAGGGTGGTCCATAAAGTTCATGTGCCATTTAAAATAGTGTGCAATGTACATGAACTGTATGGCCACCTCGTATGTTGCCAAATTGCTCTCCATACCGTTTGTTTCAGTTTTTGCTCCCACAGCAATTTATCAGGGTTCCTGTTTCAATACATCTCTCTATATAGCATGTTATCTAACTTAATTTTTTTTTTTTTTGCAATTTTTGACCGGGGCCAGGCTTGAACCAACCACCTCTGGTATATGGGCTGGCGCCCTACTCCTTTGAGCCACAGGCACCACCCATCTGACTTAATTTTTAAATTTTCTTTTCTGTGAACTATCTTCTCATCTTTGCCCATTTTTCTATTCATTTGTTTGTCTTTTACAAAATTGTAGAATACTGTGTATACACATAGATAATAAATCTATAAATGTATGAAATAATGAAATTAGTCCATTGTGAATAAGTTGTGTGTCTTTACAAAGTTGTGTGTTTTTAGGCTGTTTACAGTATTTTTTGCAATTAGTTATTTTTTATTTTCTTATAGTCACTTTTTTTTTCTATTTTATTATTATTTTTATTCTTGGGGATTCATTGAAGGTACAAGAAACCAGATTACACTGATTGCATTTGTAAGGTAAAGTCCCTCTTACAATTGTGTCTTGCCCCCAAAAGGTGTGTCACATACCAAAACCCCACCTCCCTCCCTATATAGTCTCTTTTTGTTAAGTTGCCAGGGATTTTTTGTTTTTAATCTTTTTTGGAAAGAAAATTAGGAAGATTTAAGTTAATTAATTTTTCCCAGTTATTTCCCCGGATCAGCAGTT
>NW_003852463.1:4731731-4753903 GCF_000181295.1 Otolemur garnettii
CTCCAACTCCTGGGCTCAAGCGAGTCTCCTGCCTCCGCCTCCCAAGTAGCTGGGACCACAGGCGCCTGCCACAACGCCCGGCTATTTTTTGGTTGCGGCCGTCATTGTTGTTTGGCGGTCCGGGCTGGGGATTCGAACCTGCCACCTTAGGTGCACGTGGCTGGCACCTTAGCCTGTTGAGCTATAGGCGCCGAGCCGGATCAGCAGTTCTTAACCTGTGGGTCACAACCCACAGGAACTGCATTAAAGGGCCGTGGCATTAGGAAGGTTGAGAACCACTGCCCTCAAACTTGAACGAAGTCTGTAACTATCCCCAAGATTTAAAAAATTCTTCAATGGTTGCCTCTAGTTTGGTATCTTTATAGCTATGGTATATAATATACTATATACACACCATAATAATATAGTATGTAATGCAAATAATCTATAGTAGTAACAAAATGTTATGACAAAGAAAGAAATCAGGGCAAAGGATATAAATAGTTCTCCAAAGAAGATATGCAAATACCAATAAGCATTGAAAGGTACTCAATGTTTTGTATTAAGGAAATGCAAAACAAGGCCATAATGAGATAGCACCTCACAAACACTCAGCCATAATCAAAAAGACAGATAATAACTAGTGTTGGCAAATGTTATGGACTGTATTGTATCCCCCTAAAATTCATATTTTGAAGCTTTAACCTCCAATGTAACTACTTAGAGATAGGACCTTTAGTAAGTAAATTAGGGTTAAATGAGTTCATAATGGTGGGGTCCTAATCCAATATGACAACTGTTCTTACAAGATGAGGAAGAGACACCAGGGATATGCACACAAGAAAAGGCAATGTGAGGCGGCGCCTGTGGCTCAGTGAGTAGGGCAGTGGCCCCATATACTGAGGGTGGTGGGTTCGAACCCGGCCCCGGCCAAACTGCAACAAAAAATAGCCTGACGTTGTGGTAGGCACCTGTAGTCCCAGCTACTCAGGAGGCTGAGGCAAGAGAATCGCCTAAGCCCAGGAGCTGGAGGTTGCTGCTAGCTGAGACACCAGGACACTCTACTGAGGGTGATAACAAAGTGAGATTTTATCTCTAAAAAAAAAAATTAAACAAAAAAGAAAGAAAGAAAGAAAAGGCACTGTGAGGACACAGCAAGACCCATCTGCAAGACAAAGTGAGAGGTCTTAAGAGAAACCAAACCTGCTGATACCTTGAATTTAGACTTCTAATCTTCAGAACTGTGAGAAAATAAATTTCTGATATTTAAACTACCCGATCAGTGGTATATTGTTTTGGTATCCCAGCAAACTAATATAGCAAGTATATGGAGAAACTGAACCCTCTTGTACTACTGGTAGGAATGTACAGCCACTTTGAAAAACAATTTGGTAATTATTCAGTTAAACATAGAGTTACCATATGATCCAGCAACTGCCCTCTTTTGTATGTACCCCAAAGAAGTGAAACATATGTCCATATAAAACTTTGTATGTGAGTATTCATATCGGTATTAATGCACCATGAACAAAAAGTGGAGGCAACCCATATGCCCATTAACTGATGAATAGATAGAGCAATGGGATATATCCATAAATTGGAACATTTTTCAGCATTAAAAAAAGCTGAAGTACTGATACATGCTTCAACATCAATGAAGCTTAAAAATATTATACTAAAGGAAAAGAGTCAATCAGTTAGGACCACATATTATATAATTCCACTGAGATAAAATGTCCACAATAGGCAAATCTATAGCAATGGAAAGTAGATTAGTAGTTGCCTAGGGTTGAGGAGTGAGATGGAGGAACTGGGGAAGTGGTAAAGGTTAGTAGTGTAGGTTTCTTTGGGGGGTAATGTTCTAAAATTGATTGTTGTACAAGTCTATGAATATCCTAAAATCCATTGAATTGTACACTTTCTTTTTTTTTAGAGATAGTTTCACTTTGTTGCCCTTGGTAGAGTGCTGTGGTGTCACAGATCACAGCAACCTCCAGCTCTTGGGCTTAGGTGATTCTCTTGCCTCAGCCTCCCAAGTAGCTGAGACTCCAGGCACCTGCCGCAACACCAGGCTATTTTTTGATGCAGTTTGGCCAGGGCTGGATTCAAACCCGCCACCCTCGGTATATGGGGCCAGTGCCCTACTCACTGAGCCACAGGTGCCGCCCAAATTATACACTTTCAATGGATGAATTGTATGGTATGCAAATTATATTGCACTAAAGGTGTTAAAAAAGTCAATACCCAGACATTACTGAACAAGAGTCAATAATGTCTAAACATATGACCATATAGTTCATATATAAAGAAACTCAGAGAAATTAATCTTAGGGAAATTATTAGCCTTACAGAAATGATAATTAAAAATTACAAAAAAGAATAATGATGGAGCTAATGGCTAAATTCATAAGTTGATAAAGTTATTTATTAGAACAACTTTTAAGAGTACTATAATTAAGCACAATATTTATTAAGTTATTCATTTTCGTGTAATAATCTACATTTGGGGATATATTCCTGCAAAATAAGACAAATGAGAAAAAAAAATCTTTTTTTTTTTTTGAGACAGAGCCTCAAGCTGTCGCCCTGGGTAGAGTGCCATGGCATCATAGCTCACAGCAACCTCCAACTCCTGGGCTTAAGCAATTCTCTTGCCTCAGCCTCCCAAGTAGCTGGAACTACAGGCACCTGCCACAACATCCGGCTATTTTTTGGTTGTAGTTGTCATTGTTGTTTGGCAGGCCTGGGCTGAATTCAAACCCACCAGCTCTGGTGTATGTGGCTGGCACCTTAGCCACTTGAGCTACAGGTACCAGGCCAAAAAAAAAAAAATCAATTTTTACTAACATTTTTACCAGCACTAGCCATAAGGTAAAACAAAATAGAACTGGAAAAAACTTGAATACCCAATAATTAAGAGAATGCATATTAAAGTGATCATGGGCTACATTAATAAATGGGAAAGTATATGTAAAATAATGAGAAAAGTGGAATAGAAATTTATACACAGTTATTCATGCTTATAATCCTAGCACTTTGGGAGGCCAAGATGGGAGGATTCCTTAAAGCCAGGCATTCAAGACCAGCCTGGGCAACATAGCAAAACCCTGTCTCTACAAAAAAAAATTTAAAAATATCACCTAGACAGTGTAGTGATACATGTCTGTAGTGCAAGCTACCCAGGTAGCTGAGACAGGAGTATTGCTTGAGCCCAGGAATGCAAAACTGCAGTGAACTGTGATTTTGTGACTGCATTCTTGCCTGGGAGACAGAACAAGATTCTGTTCCTACAAAAAAAAAGAAAAAAAATTATTTGGTAAACATTGATAAGTGTACATAAATAAGTGTACATTGTTGAGTATATGAGGAAGAAATTTAGTAAATAGTGCCCTTATTCTTCTTTGGCGGGGGAGCCTTCTGTGTTTGGGGAAATACCCTGACAGGCTGTTTCAGGTATAAAATGAGACAAATATGAGTAGGAACCCTAGCTAACCAAGAAAAGCCTGTAGTATCTGAAACCACGAGAGGAACCTATTTTTGCTCCTGAAAGAGAGGAAGATAGAGTAGCAAGAAGACATGGGTCAGACAGGATGGGAGAGACAAATTAGGAAGGAAAGAGTCTGTGTGGTGCACAGAGTGAAGGGCTAAGGGTGACTCTACGGTGACAGGGTGGGAAATGGACTTTTTTTTTTTTTTGAGACAGACTCTCACTCTGTCACCCTCAGGTGAGAGCTATGGCGTCATCATAGCTCACAGCAACCTTAAAGTCTTAAGCTCAAATGATGCTCCTACCTCAGCTTCTCATGAGAAACTGGGAGCCCACCACAACATCTGGCTACTTTTTTCTATTTTTAGTAGAGACAGAGTCTTGCTTTTGCTCAGACTGGTCTCTAACTCCTGAGCTGAGGTGTTCCACCCACCTTAGCTTCCCAGAGTGCTAGGATTACAGGCATGAGCCACCTGAACAACCTGCAAAAGGACTTTTTAAAGAGTAAGAGTGTCTAATACATAAGTTTAAAGTTACCTTCACAAATCTTAAGGTCATTTTTTTGTTGTTGTTTGTTTGAGATAGAGTCTCACTTTGTCAGCCTCAGTAGAGTGCTATAGAGTCATAGCTCACAGCAACCTCCAACTCTTGGGCTCAAGTGATTCTTTTGCTTCAGCCTCCCAACAAGCTGGGACTATCGGCATCCATCACAACACTTGGCTATTTTTTTTTTTTTTTGATTGCAGTTGTCATTGTTTAGCAGGCCCAGGCTGGGCTCAAACCTGCCAGCCTCAGTGTATGTGGCTGGCGCCTTGCTCACTGAGCTATGAACACTGAGCCCACCCAGCTATTTTTAGAGTGGGGGTCCCACTTTTGCTCAGGGTGGTCTCGAACTCATGTGCTCAAGCAGTCCACCTGCCTCAGCCTCCCTTGTATGCATCGAGTTTTGCAGAAAGTGAGGAAGAGGCTGACCTTGAAGTAGTCAGAACAGTGAGAAGACAGAACACATGGAAATAGGGGCTCAGGGTGGAAAGAGCAGAAGGAAATAAGCCCCTAAGGGATTACTGGAAATCTTGAGGGCTATGGATACCCAAATTGGATGTTTGAGATGATCTTATTTAGATTGCAAAGGAAGGGGAAGCTCTAGCTGATATTTGCTTTACATAAAGATAAGGAGATAACATGATGTAAGTGTAGGTGTTTTAAGTTTGCAAGAGGCTCGAGTGTATGAATTTTTAAAAAATTCCTATTTGGTCTAACCATCTAGATTCCTGTCCACTGATCAAAACAAAATGAATGGATCCTGGTTAAGCTCCCACCTCGACAAAATCCAATGGAAGTGATACCAGGTGCACCTATATGATGACTAGAAGAAATGGAAATGAATATGTAAGATGTAATAATTTATATCCATTCTCCCTGGCAATAAGATTGGAGTTTAGATAGGCCGTCCAAAGACGTGGGATATCCATTCTAATACACTCTATGTTGAAGTGTTACGAGAGTGAAAAATATGATAAAATGTCCAAGAGGTCTGATACATGAGAAAAGTTCAAAGGATTAAATATATAAACGGCACTCTCAATGAACATTTTGAAATTCTTAATTACCCAACTCCAGCATTCATGACTTCTACTTGGCCAGAGGAAGGTTACTAACCAGCCCTAATTTACAGAAAGCAGATCTGTGGCACAGGGCCTAGAAGTGATTTTCCCAAGGTTATAGAGCCAGCCAGAGGGTGAGCTGAAAATAGAACTGTACCTCACACTCCCATGCAGGCTATATGATAACTTGTGTACTGTCAGCAAAGAGTTGAGGAATGAATGTCCTGGAGAGGTTAGCATAGTTTTATAGCTAACGGAGTCTTGCTCAACAAATTATAAACGTTACTTGACAACAACAACAAATGACCTACCTCATCTTATAAATAGTAACATCCCGGGCACTTAAGCAAAATTTTCAGAAAAATTATTCCTCTTTGTCAATTGAAAATTTTTTTAAATGCACATCTCAACTATCATGAAGCTACCACTTGTATAATGCTTAAGCATATAAAGATAGTCACCTTCAGAGCTCACTCTCTAAAGACTAACCTTCTGAATAGTGACTCATCAGCACTGTAATATCAGCAGGCTTACAGGATCTTGCAGAAGTGTCTAAATGCTTTCATAAGTGCACGATTTTTTTTTTTTGAGACTTGGGCCCTCTCTGATAATTTTCAGTATCTTTCCTTACTGAACTAACAGAACTAGAAGGTACGATGGGAAAGTCTGATAGTTAGAGCCTATGGCTTGGCCACTAAATTAATGTCTTTAGGTAGCCAGGCCAGCTAGCTATTAAGCTCATACCTGGGGATTTCAGAAAACATCAAAATCTAGGATAACTGCTACTCTAGGGAAGATTCTTAACATTGCACTGATCAATAGAAGGCTTAAACATTTGTTTCCAGAAGTGTTGTTAATCCCATTCCCACCTTTCAGAAAGGATTCTTTTTGATGATTGCTGTGTAAAGTAGGCTAATACGTGTACTTTCTGTCTAGCTCACTTAGAGAATAGCACAATCACAGACTATGAACCTTTGGATGGCTAGTTTCTTCCCCTCATACAAGGGGCTGCACTTCTGCTTTTGCTTAGTTCTTCAGAGTAATGTTTTCTACAAGACCCTGACCAGAAAATTAAATCTAAATGTACAGTAGAAGAATGTACACGAAAGTGTTAGGTCCAGCATCTAGTGGTGGAAGTCAATCCCCTTTCCTCAGCATAACATTGTATCTGAAGGCATTTTATAGAGCTCCAGCAAATAGCAGGAACTACATCACTACCTGGACAACATGTATATCAAAATTATTCACCAACAAAATCAGGTTTATTATAAATGTTACTTTTTATAGGCAATGTTTTATTACTATATGAATAATCCAGTTGTTATGAGGTAAAAGAATAATCCAAATATCCAGATTTGTATGCAGTTTTTTGCTCCTTCCATCTCTTTTAGCATAAATATTTTGGCTGCTACCATTTTTTTCTGTATTAGCATCACAGTAATATAAATGAAGACTTTTTCTGGATTAAACACACATAAATATAGGGGATTTGGGGGCAGGCATGGTGGCATCCCCTTGTGGTCCCAGCTACTCGGGAGACTGAAGCAGGAGGATCCCTTGAGCTCAAGAGTTTGAAGTTGTAATATACAATGATCACACCTGCGATAGCCCCAGCACTTCAGCCTGAGCAACATAATGACACCTCATCTCTTAAAAAAAAAATACATTTCAAGGCCGGGTGTGGTGGCTCATGCCTATAATCCTAATACTTTGGGAGACCGAGGCAGGTGGATTGCCTGAGTGCAGGAGTTGGAGACCAGCCTGAGCTAGAGTGAGACACCATCTCTAAAAATAGCCAGGTGTTGTGGTAGGCGCCTGTAGTCCCAGCCACTTGGGAGGCTGAGGCAAGAGAATCACTTGAGCCCGAGAGTTTGAGCTGTGATGCCATGGCAGTCTACCAAGAATGACAAAGTGAGACTCTGTCTCAAAAAGAAAAAAAAAAAATTTCAAATGGGATGTGGATATAGCTTTATTCAGAATGCCTTTGGCCATTCTACTGTCTGGATTCTGGTAATAGACAGGATTTATCTCTACTAGTCAAAAGAAAAAGGCCATGTTTCACATAGAAGGAAAAAGAAATTTAAATAATCCCATGAGGTTAACAGTGTATCTGGGTTGCCCCTTTGCTCCCTTCTCTTAGTTTGAATCATGCCCTGTTTTACAGTTCTAGCTTTTTATTGTGAACCCTGGTTTAGCAATTCCTGTGTGCACAGTCACACACATACCCATTTAGTTGAATTATGTATTCATCCAACAATCTATTCACCAAAATTTTTGACACTCCTGGGAACACATGCTCCCCCTACTATGGCCACAGTTAAATGGGGGAGATAGCCACAGTGACAAAAACAATGTAATGCTAAAGGTGCCATGGAGACTCAAATCTGGTTCTGCCATTTATTAGCTAACTGACTTTGGTTGAATTACCAAAACTCATTGAGTTTCAGTTTCACCATCAAGGAAAATGAGCATGGCAGGAATCTTTCAAGATGACCCTCAGTGATCCTGAAATTGATGCATTTATATAATCCTCTTTGTATAAGCCTTAAATGTGAGCTGTACCAGTGACTTGTTTCTAACTAATAAAATACTGCAAAAGTGGTGGGATGCCACTTCCATGATAAAGATACAAAAGACTGGCTTCCTTCTTACTAGATTTTCTCTACAGCCTTCTTTGTTTGCATGCTTTGATAGAGCAAGCTGCTATTTAGAGAGCCTCATGTGGAAAGGAACTGGGGAAGGCCTCCAGCCAACAGCCAGTGAGGAACTGAATGCTGCCAACAACCATGTGAGTGAGCTGGGAAGAAAATCCTCCACCAGTCGAGGCTTGAGATGACCACAAGCAACAGTTGGCACCTTCATTGCAGCCTGCAAGAGACCTGAAGCCCAGAATCCCAGCCCACAGAAACTGTGAGATCATATATATTATTTGATTATATTATTATATTATTAAAGCCACATGTTTTGGGATAATTTATTACACAACAATAGGTAACTAATACAACCAGACAACATGTTCCTTTCAGAATTATCATGGGGATCAGATTAGATAATAATGATGATAGGTAAGCTTTTTTTTTTGAGACAGAGTCTCAAGTTGTCACCCTGAGTAGAGTGCTGTGGCGTCACAGCTCACAGCAATCTCAAACTCTTGGGCTTAAGCGATTCTCTTGCCTCAGCCTCTCAAGAGAGTCCCTCTCAAGCTGGGACTACAGGTGCCCACCACAATGCCCAGGTTTTTTTTGTTGTTGTAGTTGCCATTATTGTTTAGCAGGCCTGGGCTGGGTTCACACTTGCCAGCCCTGGTGTATGTGGCTGGAGCCCTACCACTGAGCTATGGGCATGTCCTAATGATAGGTAAGATTAAATTAAGGTGCAGAATCTGGCAGAAGCACAGAATTCTATTGTGAAGAATATATTTTCAGGCTCGGCACCTGTGGCTCAAGCGGCTAAGGCGCCAGCCACATACACCTAAGGTGGCGGGTTCGAATCCCCAGCCCGGCCGCCAAACAATAATGATGGCTGCAACCAAAAAATGGCCAGGCGTTGTGGCAGGCGCCTGTGGTCCCAGCTACTTGGGAGGCTGAGGCAGGAGACTCGCTTGAGCCCAGGAGTTGGAGGTTGCTGTGAGCTGTGATGCCACGGCACTCTACCCAGGGGGACAGCTTGAGGCTCCGTCTCAAAAAAAAAAAAAAAAAAAAGAATATATTTTCAGTGCTTGAACCCCTGGGGAGTACAAGAAAGATGATGAAGATAGTGGGGAGCAGGGTATTGCGTTCCTCACTCAGGCCCAGAGTATGTCTGACATACTAGCAAAAACTAGAGTGGTAGGTTTGTGAGACTCAGTGAACAAGAAATGTTGCTGCACTGTACGTTTATGAAAGAATGAGAGTGAAAATGGCAAATCTCATCCTCATTTTATGAAAATAGTTTTGATCTCCCAGACTCCCTGAAAGAGCTTTGGGGACCCTAAAAGGCCCTGGATCATGTTTTGAAAATCTCTGTCCCACAATAAATGATATGGTGGGACAGGGAAAGGGAAGAGCAGAGAGAAGGAGAGAGAGAAGGAGGGAGGGGGTGGGGGAAAGGAAGAGCAGAGAGAGTGAAGGAGGGAGAGGGGCAGTTCTCCGGTGTATGACACACCTTTTGGGGGCAAGGCACAATTGTAAGAGGGACTTTACCTAACAAGTGCAATCAGTGTAACTGGTTTCTTGTACCCTCAATGAATCCCCAACAATAAAAAAAAGAAAATCTCTGTCCTAGAGCAAGAGCAGTAGATACTATTGGGAGAAAAAGCTAAAATTTACAAATGTAGCAATGCTGATGAATAATAATATTGAGGGCTAACATTGCTTGCTTTGTGCTCTTTGCAGTTTTTTCGGCCAGGGCTGGGTTTGAACCCACCACCTCCAGCATATGGGGCTGGTGCCCTACTCCTTTGAGCCACAGGTGCTGCCCTGCTTTGTGCTCTTGTAAGGACCCATAAAAACCCAAGAAGTGGTTATAATTATCCATTACAGAGGAGGAAACTGAGGTCAAAGATAATAAGTAGATTGCCCAAGTTTACAGAGCTAGAAAGTGTCCGTGCAGCTTGACACAAACAAACGCAGGCAGCCTGGCTCCGTAGCCTGTACTCCTGACCACTGCACCACCAGCCTCTCTAACAAACAAAGCCCTGCAGTATAGTTGATAAAGGCCTGAATTTACCCACTTGGCCATCCCTTCTCCCTCCTCTCCTTGCCATTTTAGATTTCAATGGTCTTTTCTCTTTCTCTGCCTGACTAGGGAACTCATATTGCTCTTCACTCTGTAGTAAGTCCTTGTCCACTGCCTGTTGTCCATTATTCCACCACTCCACAAAACTGCTCTCTCCAAAGATACCAATGACCTTACGATGACCAGATTCAATGGCCACTTTTCAGTCCTCATCCTCTTTGTTCTTTGAGATGTGGGATATTATTGACCACTTTCTTTTTCATTAAAATTCCTCACAGTTATTCTGACACTACACATTTCTGTGTCTTTAACCACCTATTCAGTAATTTCAGAAAATCCTTTATGAGGGTCTTCTTCCATGGCTGGTTGCTTACGTCTTCATTCCCCCGTGTTTGGTCCTAGGCCCTTCTCATTCTGTATCTTCTCCGACCTCCACACCATTCACTTCCATGGCTTTAGTTACTAAATTTATACTGTTGACACCCAGAGATTTTTTTTTTTTGAGACAGAGCCTCAAGCTATCCCCCTGGGTAGAGTGCCGTGACATTGCAGCTCACAGCAACCTCCAACTCCTGGGCTCAAGCGAGTTCTCCTGCCTCCGCCTCCCAAGTAGCTGGGACCACAGGCACCAGCCACAATGCCCGGCTATTTTTTGGTTGCAGCCATCATTGTTGTTTGGCAGGCCCGGGCTGGATTCGAACCTGCCACCTTAGATGTATGTGGCTGGCGCCTTAGCCGCTTAAGCCACAGGCACTGAGCCGAGATATTATTTATAGTTCAGCCCTCTGTCATATGTCCAAATGATGCCTGGACATTTCCTCAGATACTTCAAGTCAACATGTCCTGGCCAGGCATGGGCTAGCACTTTGGGAGGCTGAGGTGGGAGGATTGCTTAAGACCAGGTGTTTGAAACCAGCCTGGGCAACAGAGCGAGATCCTATCTCTACAAAATATAAAAAGAAATAGCCAGGCATGATGGCACATATCTGTCATCCCAGTTACTCAGGACATTGAAGCAATAGATTCTCTTGAGTCCAGGAGTTTAACGTTGCAGTGAGCTATGATGACACTACAGCACTCATCAATGCAACAGAGTCTCAAAAAAAAAAAAAAAATCAGGATGTCCATAATCCATCATCTCTCTCTTTAGACTGGTCCCTCTTCCTATGGTTTCTGACCTAGGGAACTAATCTACCATCCTCTGTGAGTCAGACACTTGGGAGTCATCCAGACTTCTCCTACCTGTCTCATAATTCTGCTGGCTTTACCTCTGAAACATATCTGAAATCTGTCTTTTCTCTGTCTCTACTGGTACCACTCTTCCCCTCTTCTACCTAGATTATTACACTAACCTCATTAGTAGTTCACTTTCCTCTCATTCTGGCTACTGACAATTCATCCACAGCAGCCAGTGTCACCATTCTGCATGACTCTTGGGACCACCATTACCTTGTCTCCTGTATTAATATGTGCCCCTGAAGTTGTGTAGCCTGAGGCTTTGTACTGCACTACTGTTGAGTCCCATGTCTGACAAGATTACTCCATATCTAGACACCACTTCAGTGATTCCCCATTTCCTTCAGGAAGCCCAAACCCCGACATGGCGTTCAGTTGTTATGGCTAAGTAACAAACTGCTCTAAGCTTAGTGGTGGAAAACAACAATGATTTTATTAGCTCTATGGACTCTGTGGGTCAGCAATTTGAAAAGGATACAGTAATGATGGATTGTCTTTGCTCCTTGATGTCTATGGCTTTACTTGGAGGTGTCTCAGCAGATGGTGATGAGGGTCATCGGAAGCCCATTCATGCACATATCTGGTACCTGGGCCAAGTGAAGAAGATCAGGACTGCTGACCAGAGCTCCTACATGTAGCGTCTATTTGTGGCTTGGTTTCTTTGTGCTTGCTAGCCTTGGGATAGAAAGATTTCTTACATGATGTTTCAGAGTTCCAAGTGCAAGTGCTCCAACAAACAAGGCGGAAGCTACATCACCATGTAAATCAGTCTCTGAATTCATGCAGTGTCACTTCTGCTACCTTTTGTTGGTTACAAGCAAATTTTTCCAGATGCAGGAGGGGGGACATAGGCTTTTTATCTCAAATGAAAGAGTGTTGGGTCACATTATAGATGAGCAGGTGAGATGGCAAACGTTGTGGCCATCTATAGAAAACACAATCTGCAACACAAGCTGTACCAAATCCTGCCTACAAGCCAGGTCTCCTCACCTGCCACCTCTGCCTGTCCTCTGGCTCCAGCCACACAAATTCCTCGCTGCTCCCCTATGCACATACTGTTTCCTCCTTTGGGAGGGTCAAGGGTCACTTATCTAAAGCAGACTTAAGCAAGTATGAATAAGAAGGAAATAGTCCTATAACCTTTCAAGAAGAAAAAACAACAGATGTTCTTTAAAAGGAACAACGATATTTCTGAAATGGCAAAAGAATAGAGAGAGCAATGACTCAGAATAGAATTCGAAAATACAAACACAGATACAGTGGAACTTGATGATTAATAAATGGGTGGCTTTTCAAACCAAGGAGGGAAAGGTGACCGTCCAAGAGTCAGCTTCATCTAGTAGATACGGAAAAGTGGAAGTTTTGTCAGACATCCCTGGATGGTGTTATTACCCCACCAAGTTGTCTCCTCTGCATGTGCTCCTCTCAGCTCCTTTCTTTTTTTTTTTTTTTTGAGACAGAGCCTCAAGCTGTCCCCCTAGGTAGAGTGCTGTGGCCTCACAGCTCACAGCAACCTCCAACTCCTGGGCTCAAGGGAGTCTCCTGCCTCCGTCTCCCAAGTAGCTGGGATCACAGGCGCCCGCCACAATCCCTGGCTATATTTTTTTTGGTTGCAGCCATCATTATTGTTTGGCGGCCCGGGCTGGATTTGAACCCACCACCTTAGGTGTATGTGGCTGGTGCCTTAGCCACTTGAGCCACAGGTGCCGAGCCTCAGCTCCTTTCTTGCCGGCTCTCTCCTTCCTCACTTTGCTATTAATCTCTGCTGGGGACTCCTGGACATGTTTCTCCCAGTGCTCCCTCAGTGTCCACACCATCACCATACAAGGCTGCCTAAGTGTACTCAACTCCACTAAAGGATTGGGAAAATTAAGGAAGTTACAATGTAGGAAGGGAGAACTGAACAGCTGAGTGCCAACTACATTTCCCCCCTCCTCTAGAAAATACCTATGATATTCACTTAACATGTGAACAATATTCTTTTAATGCCTATGTATTTTTTGAGTACTCACTAGGTATCCACAATAGTTCTTGGTGCTGGGGACAGAATGATTTAGCAGATAGTGTTGTGTCTCCACTCATATACCTTTGGGCTTTACCGTTATAGTGGACACCATCCCATTTCTAATTACCAGTATCTGCATTTCTTTACCTACTAACTCTATTCAGGTATGCACATGCATGGGCAAGCAGGCACATTAGGTTAGAAGGACTTAAGAATTAACACCTCAGCCAGGCACAGTGGCTCAGGCCTGTAATCTTAGCACTCTGGGAGGCTGAAGTGGGTGGATCGCCTAAGCTCAGAAGTTGGAGACCAGCCTGAGCAAAGCAAGACCTTATCTCTACTGAAAATAGGAAAACTAGCTTGGTGCCAAGGCGGGCGCCTGCAGTCCCAGCTACTTGGGAGGCTGAGACAAGAGGATCACTTGAGCCCAAAGGTTTGAGGTTGCTGTGAGTTATGATACCATAGCACTCAATCTTAGGGTGAATGAGTGAGACTCTGTCTCAAAAAAAAAAAAAAAAAAATTAACACCTCCTAGAAACAACCCTCATTCAGTGACTAACTTGAGCTGGTATATTAATATCTCAGCCATGATAGCCCTGGCAGTATATTCTTCAAGGTCCACAGTTCCCCTGCAGGAGTTACCCACAGTGGTAACTTGCTTGATAATGCCTCCTTTATCAACTGGCTTCTCATCTCTGTCTCTCTTCTCTATATTCCTGCTGGTATTTCCTGGGGTCAAATCCCATGTAAACAATGGCACGCAAACTCTTGTCTCAGGTTTGCTTCTGGGAATGCTCAAAAAATATTTTTTTTACTAAGCAAAAGATTTTGTTTTTTTTTTTTTTTTAGATTTCTTTTTTTTATTTTTTTTTTGTCTTTATTTTTAACATTCATATTCTACTCATAAAAAGATTCACTTGTACCCTTGTAAGATGAACCACAGAAGTGAACCCTCCTTTTTATATGAAAGCTACAACCTAAGATTTTGCTTTTTAAAAGAACATTTAGAAAGAAATGTTCTTTTAAAAAGCAAAATCTTACCTCATGGAGAAGATAATAAATAGGTACACACATGAATGGTGTGCTTTTAGGAAATGAGAAATGCTATGAAGTAAAAATAGAGTGATTGGTAGGCATAAGGGGAAGGGATACTCTTTAGATATCTTTAGAAGGGATACTATTTAGGGTGGTTAAAGTGATCTTTTGATCTAAGTAGGTGATATGCATGTGAGAAGCTTACATGATGTAAGGAAGTGAGCTTTTGCAAATGTCTAGTGGAAGAACGGTC
This sequence comes from Otolemur garnettii, assembly GCF_000181295.1. Taxonomy (NCBI): domain Eukaryota; kingdom Metazoa; phylum Chordata; class Mammalia; order Primates; family Galagidae; genus Otolemur; species Otolemur garnettii. The sequence goes on from NW_003852463.1 coordinate 4,746,047, forward strand.
TTAGCAAAGTACTTGAAGCATGAATGAGCTCCACATGTTTGAAATATAGCAAGAAGGTCAGTGGAGAGGTCTTCTCTTCACCTACACTCCTGAGGTGATGTCTTCTGTTTTGATGATTTAAATACCATCTATTCACTTTTTTAAATACCATCTATTCACTTTTAGCTCCCATAGTCATGTCTCCAGCTAGACCTCGTTTTTAGAATTAAGACTTAATAACTACCTGTCTCCATTCAGAAATTTAACAGGTCCAAAGATAAAATTCTGATCTTTTCCTCAAACTCCTCCCACTAAGATATCTAACCCCCTTCTCAGTAAATGGGCAATTTCATTCCTCCAGTCGCTCAGAGAAAAATTACTGGGGTCATCTTTGACTCCTCTCATTCACCTCTCCCATCTGGCAGCAAATCCTATCAGTTTTGCCTTAAAATTTTATCTAGATCTAATTACTTCTTACCACCTTCACTCCTGCCACCTTGGTTCAGACCACTGTCATCTTTTGTCTTACTGGTCTTACTCCTATTACAGTTTATTTTCACCTAGCTAAAGAAATCCCTTAAAAATGAAACTAAATTGGGCGGCACCTGTGGCTCAGTGAGTAGGGCACCAGCCCCATATACTGAGGGTGACCTGTTAGAACCCAGCCCCGGCCAAACTGCAACAAAAAATAGCCGGCGTTATGGCAGGTACCTGTAGTCCCAGCAACTTGGGAGGCTGAGGCAAGACAACCACCTAAGCCCAAGAGCTGGAAATTGCTGTGAGCTGTGACGCCATGGCACTCTACCAAGGGCAACAAAGTGAAACTCTGTCTCTAAAAAAAAAAAAAAAAAAACAAATCATCTCATTCGGAGCAAAAGCCAAAGTCCTTATAATAGCCGACAAGACACTACACTGCCTACATTCTTACCTTTTTTACCTTATCACCTACTACTCTCTCTCTTGCCCACTTCATTCTGGGCAGGAGAGCTTTTTTCACATTTCCTCAAATACACCAGGCACATTCATATCTCAGGACCTTTGCATTTGCAGTTAGAAAGAGCCAGCTCTATGACTAATTGAAGGAGGGGTTAGGATGCCCTTTTGTCAATTAGGCATAGGCCTGGCTCTTCCACCTCCTTCGTATGTTTCCTCAAGAGTCACACAGATAGTGATTTCCTCCTGCCCAGGCAGGGCCACTGCCTATAGTCAGGCACCTGGCCAAGGGACAGCTTCAGGATATGACAGAGAGTAGGCACTCCCTAAGTATTTGTTGAATAAACAAATGAAAACAATTAAAATCACACATACATACACACACACGACTTATAATTTAGTATAAACCCTTAAAGAGGAAAGGACATTTCTTAACTTCTTCATCTAAAGCACCCTTATGCTGGTGTCAGAGCTTCAAAGTATTATGCAGAGCAACACTAGTTCCTCCCACTTTCTTGGTTTACAGATTGTGCCTATTATGATTTGCTGGGAAAATGAAGCCTAGAGGCTCTTTATGACTATTCCTTATTTGCACAAAGACTTATTTGCACAAGACTGAGGCTGTGGAGATTATTGTAATGTTCTTAAAGACTAGATTACAATCCTAGCTCAGAATCATGTCTTCCTGGTTTGTATATGTGAGCAGAGAAAAAGGGTCGTATTATCCTTCTTAAGAAACAGATTATTCAAAACCATGCTATTGGTTGCACTCATAGGCCTCGGGCATTAAAAAATAAAACAAAACCATGCTATTGGGGCAAGTGGTTAGCTATCTAGGGGAAATATTATTTGGATCCCTACCTCAATTCCTAAGTCAAATGGATAAATTCCAGATTATTTGTGTACTTAAATGTAAAAACTTGAAATTTACAAAAAAAGAAAATATAGTGAATATAGATAGAGATGAGAGATACTTGTAAGCATAAAACCAAAGTCATAAATCATAAAGCAGAACAGAGAAATCTGCCCTATATAAGAATTATAAAACGCCTATGTGAGCCTTTATGAATAAACACAGATGAGGTAAATTCTAAAGAAAAACAAGAGAATGGGCTTGGTGGCCATAGCACAGTGGTTAATGGTGCTGGCCACATGCACCGAGAGTGGTGGGTTTGAACCCGTCCTTGACTAGCTAAACAACAACGACGACTGTAACAAAAAATAGCTAGGCATTGTGGCAGGTGCCTGTAGTCCCAGCTACTTGGAGGCTGAGGCAAGAGAATCGCTTTAGCCCAAGAGTTGGAGGTTGCTGTGAGCTCTGAGGCCACGGCACTTTACCAAGGGCAACACAGTGAGACTCTGTCTCAACAACAACAACAAAAAAAACAAGAGAATGACTAGTATAGTATTCTACAGAATGGTTACCTTCAGAGGGAGGGAAGGTAATCCAGCAATTTTACTTCTATGAATTATCCTATGAAACAAATAATATAAATTTCTAAAGATGTATTTGCAAGGGTGTTATGTTAGAAATGACACAAAAGTTTATTAATAGGGAAAGGTTGAATAAATGATGAGGTACATACAAACAATGGAATCCTTCATATACTTAAAGAGATAGTCTAGATGTATCTGCATGAAAAATTTCCCAAAATATTTTTTCAAATGAAAACAGGAGATTAAGGGCAGTGCCTATGGTTCAAAGGAGTAGGGCACTGGCCCCATATACCAGAGGTGGTGGGTTCAAACCCAGCCCTGGCCAAAAACTGCAAAAAAAAAAAAGAAAAAAGGAGATTAGAAAACATGTGTACAACAATCCCATCTGTATTAGGGTTAAACAAAGAGAAAGAGATGGAGGGTCTACTAATAAGGATATCTCTAGGTAATATTTCTGGACATATTTGCCTGTTCATATTTTTCCAGATCTTTGGATGTTTATTAATACAAAGTACACTTTGTATTAATAAAATAGTTTTTAGTTTTTAAAACTTGAAAAAATATTAAAATTTATTTTCACTCATTAAAAATGATTAAACACTGTCTCAGATCCCTGTTAACCTGAGATTTCCAGATAGCCGTAGAATTGTGACACTCTCTCCTCTTTTCTCATTCTGTACCTCAATCCCATGCCGTCATTTCTCCTCCACTGCTACATAGGTTTTAGCCCCTTAGTTGTCTTTCACTTTTTCTGATAAGTTGCCCTATCTAGGACTACACAGTCTCCTGCCCCATAACTAGAGCCATTCTGTAGAAACCCTGGTTGACTGGACCCCCTGACATACTGCCCAACCTTTACGTCAGTAAGAATAATTGGGTGAAGGAAACAGATTATTCAAGAAAAAAAAAAAAAGAATGGCTAATGATCTAATCCTACTAGATGTTAAAATGTACAATAAGACCAGGTGCGGGGCTTATATCTGTAATCCCAGCAGTCTGGGAAGCTGAGGCAGAAGGATCACTTGAAGCCAGGAGGTGAAGACCAGACTAAGGAAGAGTGAGAGCCCCCTCTTTACTAAAAAAAAAAAAAAGCTTAGCTGGTCATGGTGGCACATGCCTATAGTCCCAACTACTCAGGAGGCTGAGACTGGAGGATTGCTTGGGCCCAGGAGTTTGAGGTTATAGTGAGCTCTGATGATGCCACTGCCCTCTAACCTAGGTAACAGAGGGAGACCTGTTTCAAAAAAAAAAAAAAAAAGTCTCTCTTACCTCTCCTCCATCATGAGAGGCACCTACTTACAACTCTCTTTGGAAGTGCTGTAAACTTCCTCTTTGTAAAAAAAGGAAAGAAGGAAATACAATAGAGTAACTATAACCAAAATAACATAATATCTTTCTATAAATTGAACTATAAGTAATGACATGGAAGAGAAAGCCCAAAGTAGATCCTATTATATGTCAAAATGTATTACATGACAAAAAGAAACACCACTAAAAACAATGAATAAGGATTACGAAATAAATGTTATTATGGTAAGTGGCTTGTAGCCCAATGTAACTTCTAGATGGATGAAAGAATTAAAGATTAAAAAGTTATAAAAGAAGTAAAATAAATTAAAAAGTAATCAAATAATAAAATAGAATTTAGTATCAGACTCTTAAAGGAAAATCATTCTAAGCATCAATGCCATAGAATAAATCAAATCAGCAAATGAATTCTATACAAATTTAAAATTTTCACTCAATCCAAAATATTACTAAATTTCTATCCTTGAAATATATCTGTAGCAAATATGACTCATAAGAAGTTGATATAGGCTCAACACAGACAATTGGTATAAAAACCTCAGTATCTCGGGCAGTGCCTGTGGCTCAGTGAGTAGGGCGCCAGCCCCATCTACTTTAATAAAAAATAGCTGGACATTGTGACAGGCACCTGTAGTCCCACCTCCTTGGGAGGCTGAGGCAAGAGAATCACCTAAGCCCAGGAGTTAGAGGTTGCTGTGAGCTGTGACACTATGACACTATCACCAAGGGTGATAAAGTGAGACTCTGTCTCTAAAAAAAAATAGTAATAACAAAATAATTTTTAAAAACTCAGTATCACTGTAGGTCAATATCTGAAAACTATATACAGTGAAAAACATAGAAGAAATATTTTTAGGATCTTAATATGGAGAAGGCCTTCCCCAGGAGTACATGCAACTCAGAATATCTAAAAAGAGGGTGGTGCCATGGCTCAGTGGGTAGGGTGCCTATGGCCCATTGGGCAGGGCACTGGTCCCATATACCAAGGGTAGCAGGTTTGAGCCCAGCCCTGGCCAAACTGCAACAATGCTGGGCATTGTAGGTGCCTGTAGTCCCAGCTATTCAGGAGGCTGAGGCAAGAGAATTGCCTAAGCCCAGGAGTTAGAGGTTGCTGTGAGCTGTGAAGCCATGGCACTCTACTGAAGGCAATAAAGTGAGACTCTGTCTCTAAAAAAAAAAAAAAAAAAGAATATCTAAAAAGAAGCACCAATAGATTTGACGACATACATGTTTTCAAATTTCAAATAGCAAATGAATGAAGTTAAAAGACAAGTGGAGCGGGGAGAGGGCAGCACCTGTGGCTCAAAGGAATACGGTGCTGGCCTCATATGCTGGAGGTGGCGGGTTCAAACCCAGCCCTGGCCAAAAACCACAAAAAAAAAAAAAAAAAATGGTTGACAGATCCATCAATGTTAAGAAATTTATGGTTCGGCACCTGTGGTTCAAGTGGCTAAAGCGTCAGCCACATACACCTAAGGTGGCAGGTTCGAATCCAGCCCAGGCCTACCAAACAACAGTGACGGCTACAACCAAAAAAAATAACCAGGTGTTGTGGCGGGCACCTATGGTCCCAGCTACTTGGGAGGGGGAGGCAGGAGACTCTCTTGAGCCCAGGAATTGGAGGTTACTGTGAGTTGTGATGCCACAGCACTCTACCCAGGGGGACAGCTTGAGGCCCTGTCTCAAAAAAAAAAATAAAAGACAAGTGGGAACGGGTGGCACCTGTAGCTCAGTGGATAAGGTTCCAGGAACATATAGTGAGCCTGGAGGATTTGAACCCAGACCGGACCAGCTAAAACAACAACTGTAACAACAACAACAAAATAGCTGGGTGTTGTGGTGGGCATCTATGGTCCTAGCTACTTGGGAGGCCGAGGCAAGAGAATTGCTTAAGCCCAAGAGTTTAAGGTTGCTGTGAGCTGTGATGCCATAGCACTCCACGGAGGGCAGCAAAGTGAGACTCTGTTTCAAAAAAAAAGACAAGTGGGAAGAAAATATTTGAAACATATAACAAGGGATTAGTACCTATGACATATAAACAATTCCTATAAATTGGCTCGGCGCCTATGGCTCAAGTGGCTAAGGTGCCAGCCACATACACCTAAGGTGGCGGATTCGAATCCAGCCTGGGCCCACCAAACAACAGTGACGGCTGCAACCAAAAAATAGCCAGGCATTGTTGCAGGCATCTGTGGTCCCAGCTACTTGGGAGGCAGAGGCAGGAGACTCACTTGAGCCCAGGAGTTGGAGGTTGCTATGAGTTGTGATGCGACAGCACTCTACCCAGAGGGACAGCTTGAGATTCTGTTTCAAAAAAATAAAACAAAACAATTCCTATAAATCAATAAGATATCATAAAGGAGAAAATGAATAAGGATATGAAGACAATTCCCATGGGAAAAAAATATAAATGGCCTATAAGCACATATATAAACTTTGGCCTAGCTATTAATTAAATACAAGCAAATTTAAATAAAATAATATTGTTTGACTATCAAATAGGCAAAGTTTTAGAAGATTAAAAATATCCAATGTTATTATATTAGTTAGGGTAAAGCCCAAGCTGTTTGTGGTAGCTAGCCTCCAAAGATGACTACCAAACAAGACATTCCTCCTCTCCCTGCCTATGCTCCTGATATCAAGAGGTGAAGAGTACTTCCTCACCTATTCCAAAGTCCTATTGACTTTGGACTGATCCTGTGACTGCTTTTACTGATAGAATGAGGTGGATATCTTGTTCGAAAACTTCTAAGCCCAGGCATAAGAGGACTGGTAATTACTGCTTCCTTTTTTTGGAACACTTCTATTCCAAGAAGCCCAAGCCATGTGAAGAAATCAGGTTGAATAGCACCAAGATACTCCCATTAATAGCCCAAGTGAGCCAGCATCAGCTACAAGCCAGGTGAGTGAACCATCTTCCAACCCACAATGGCTGTGATCATTAATGAATGGGACCCAATTCATATTTTCAATCTGATTAATCAGGATCACTTTCCTGAGAGAAGCTGAGGGACTTAAGAAAGCAGGGAAAAAATGAGCAACTGTTGGGACTAAAATCGCCGCTGAGAGACCACCACACACCTGCAAAGACAATGAAGTGCTTTATTTGCAAGCATATGCCTGGGTCAGTCACCCTACAGCGTAGCTGGGGGGAGGACGACCCTGAAATGAAGCGAGGGGAGGTTTTTAAAGTGTATAGAGGAATTTTATTGGGCATTTTGTCGGGAGGGGTTGCCATTGGCTGAGCTGTTGTCCAGGGATGCTTGGCACCACCTGATGCACCAGAGGTGCTATAGGGTGGGTTTATGGTTAGAGACTTTCCAGAGGAGGGTTGCCTGTCCACTTCTGATAGACAGGCTCGGTCTGGGTTGATTGACCTAACCCAGAAATGCGAGGGAGGTGGGGGTGGGAAGCCGGTCCTCTTAAGACTGACTGCCAAGAAGTGCAGAGGAGGGCGCCAGTCTCCTTTTGATAGACTGATTCCTCCTGGGCAACTTTGCCCAGAAGGGGAGTGGGGAGTTAGTTCTAAGATGCAGTTCCATTAACCTCTTCATTCCCGAATGGAGTTACATTAACCTCTTCACAACCTGTCTACCAGTAGTTGGAATGGGGAATGGAATTTACTTTTCTCATAAGCTTGGTTTCTGATAAGCCTGAGTCAAGCCTCTGTGCCCTTCAAATTCATCCTGGTAGGCCCAGCCTGTGACTGGGTCAGATACTATGCATTACAGCTCCCGTCTAGACTTGAAATCTGCTGTCATTTTATACTTGGCCCTGGATAGCTATATCATGCCTTGACCCACCTATAAAATAAACCACAACTTCCCACAAGTTAAGACAAGGAGCAGAACCTCCTTGGAGCCCATTTGCCTTACAAATTGTGGGGATGAGAGGAGAACTAGTAAGGAAAAAACTGGAACAGTAACTCTTTACCAGTTAAATGCCACTAGCATTTAGAAAGGGAAATCAAGACTGCATGCAGGGGCTCACACCTGTAATCCTAGCACTTTAGGAGGCCAAGGTGAAAGGAGTGCTTGATGCCAAGAGTTCAAGACTACCCTGGACAGCAGAACAAAACCTGTCTCTACAAAAAAATAAAAACTTAGCTAGGCATGGTGGTGTGTGCCTATCGTGCTAATTTTTTTTTTTTTTTTTGAGACAGAGCCTCAAGCTGTCCCCCTGGGCAGAGTGCCATGGCAT
>NW_003852463.1:4754090-4767608 GCF_000181295.1 Otolemur garnettii
GCCGGTTGAGCTATAGGCGCCAAGCCTATGGTGCTAATTACTTGGGAGGCTGAGGCAAGGGGATCACTTGAGCCCAGGACTTTGAGGCAGCAGTGAGCTATCACAATGCCACTACACTCCAGCCTCATAGACAGAGTGAGACACTGTCTAAATAAATAAATAAATAAAACTGAAAAAGAGGGAAGTGAAGAAGCAGTCCACCTATAGGATAAATAATGATTCCTCAGTAGGTTCTATGGCCTTAAATTCTTCCTGCATCTGGATTAGGTAAGAATGATCAGAGAGCCTGTGACTATCTGTTATTTTGTGTGCCCTATATCCCTTTTTCCATTAGGGAACTTTCCCTTCCTTATCCTTTGTGGTTCTGGTAATTACTTGTATCAATCAGTCAGTGCCTTTTCCACCTTCTGCAAGGGGAGGAAGGCTGAGACAATTGTGCTCCTTTTACCATCCCCAGGAGAGAGTCAAATGAGTCAGACAGTCTCTACATGAGATGTGCTAGAATTATGGTTGGAGAGCAAGACTTTGCCTTTTTCTGGAATTGAACACTGTGAGACTTGAGAAGTCAAAAGCTGCCTGGGTCCATCCTTCCCACCATGGTGAGAGAATCTGTCTAACATGAAACTACAATGGAGGAGAACAGAGCTGAGAGACAGAGAAATAGGACTTCATCGCATTGTTTGAACATCAGGATCCAGCCCCTTGAAGCTAATACTAATTCTGGGGCTTTTCAGTTAAATGAACCAACACATTCCCTTTTTTATTAAGGTAATTTAGAGTAGGATCTCTGTCAGTTGCATTTAAGAAGTACTGACAAGCAAAGGCCACTACCTTGATCTTTCTTTGATGTCTATATCTTGAATTCAGCAGGGGTGGGGGGTGGGAGGGTGAGCCAACATTAATTCTTTATTGTCTAGATAAAATATATTCATTCTTCAGAGCCCTTGCTCATCAACTCTAGGAGGGTTTAAGAAGAGCAGGACAACTCTCTTCATTTTTCAGATGGAACATCTGAGAGCTAGAAAAAGGGATGAGGGACCTTGCCAAATTGGCCACATTGCAAGTTAACATCAGAACTATTCATGTTAGAATTCAGACCTTCTAATAATTCAGTAACTATCCAATTCAAAAAGTATATTTGGTAGCTATTATGTAAGTTGCATTATGTTTGCCATGACATGAAAGTATAGGCTGCTCACCAAGGAACTTACCTCAGGACACAAGATTTATATACTAAATAGCTATTACAAGATTTATGTAACACTAAATAGCTATTACAGACTTGGCATGTTGTATAGGGCCAAATAAAATGTACAAATAGTATAGGCCATAAAAATTTGAGGACTTTCAGGCTCTTCTGCTCAGATGATGGAAAAGCTCAAAGATGCCTGGGAAGAATTATCATGCTGAAATGTTAGGAAATTTGATTCCTTAGTGCTAAGGGGGAGATGAAAGCTATCGAGACTGAAGGTTTAGTCAATTCCTATTTGTGGGTGCTCCTCATGCTCGTGAAGCCCAAAACCCTTTGTAGCTTTCATTTATAGTTTAGCCTCTTCGGCTCACTCTGTGCCCTTCAACAATAAGAACCATATCACATTTGCCAGTGAGTCTCCAGCACCACTGGTATAGAGAAGAGTCAGTAGGCAGGTGTTGAATGAAGGCATGAATGGATGAAGCAGCATATGTACTTGAGTCTGAGCCCTAGGAGAGCCACGGACCTCCTTCCCACATTTTCTGTGTTACTTTCCTCTCCACCATATAAGTGAGATTAATACATATGTCATTTGCCAGGCTACAAGATGTAAATAGGTGCTGGGGAAGTGACAAATTAGAGATACTGCCCTACCTATCTCCCCAGGCCCTAAATTCCTGGCTTTGCCAAAGGCTCCCTGCCCAGGGACAGATGCTGCTTTCTCTCTTGCCAGCTTGCTGTGCTGACAGCTCTAATTGCTAAATGAACAGTCTGTGTGTCTAGTGGGGAGAAAGGTTCTCAAAAGACTGTCTGGGCTCCTGCAGCCCTGGAATGGGAACAGTGTGTTGTGCAATCAGAAACTACCACCTCAGCAGCAAAGGTCAGCACTGGATTTCCATTACAGGAAGGGTAAATTTGGAGCCTGCAGGTATTCTTGGAATTTCACTTCCCAGAGTATAGTGGGATCCTTCTGATCATTGGGAATGTGGATAAGCTTTGCTTTTGGTATGCAAGCTACTGGAAATTAATGGCTTGCAAAAGATAAATTGGAAAGTGGAGGTGAGATTTATGGACTCTGCAAACATATTCATAACATGACTCTTTAAAGTCCATCCATAAATAAATAATTCTTGGGCATGTGCATATGGAGTAGAGAAATCCAGAATTTTGAAAAATGACCCTTAAAGAAGTGGCAAGTCTCCTGGGGAATAAATCAGGTAGTCATGAACTCCAATTAAAAATGCTAGACAAAAAATGATAAAGGATCGCATAACAGATACTTGGAAGGAGAAATCATTACTCCTAGTGCTCTTAAAATAGATGAACTGGAAAAGGAGTATTTAGATTTTTGAAATCAGGCAAGACCTAAGAAAGTCCTGCTACAGAAATTTGGAAAGTATTTCATCAGCCATCTTTAATCTCAGATTTGCTCTGCAATGTTAAAGACATTTGGCCAATGTTTCTGGTGAACATTGATAATTGATACCCTATGTTTTTACCCCCATAGTGTTGATTTCTCATTAGCAAAATTACTTGACACATAGCCATATTTTAGGTTCTGATAGAACTATTGATAAAAGCTAATGCTTTAGCTTTTTATTTATAACTTTTTTTTTTTGAGACAGTCTCACTACATTACCCTCAGTAGAGTGCAACCTCAAACCCATGGTAATGACCATTGAGCTGCTAAAAGTATTGTTTTGTTTTGTTTTGTTTTGTTTTGTTTTTTTGAGACAGAGCCTCAAGCTGTCCCCCTGGGTAGAGTGCCGTGGCATTACAGCTCACAGCAACCTCCAACTCCTGGGCTCAAGCGAGTCTCCTGCCTCAGCCTCCCAAGTAGCTGGGACCACAGGCGCCCGCCACAACGCCTGGCCATTTTTTGGTTGCAGCCATCATTGTTGTTTGGCGGGTCCGGGCTGGGGATTCGAACCCGCCACCTTAGGTGTACGTGGCTGGCGCCTTAGCCGGTTGAGCTATAGGCGCTGAGCCTGTTTTGTTTTTTTTTAAATACTGTTCTTTTTTTTTTTTTTTTGAGACAGAGTCTCACTTTGCTGCCCTCCACAGAGTGCTGTGGCTTCACAGCTCACAGCAACCTCAAACTCTTAGGCTTAAGCAATTCTCTTGCCTCAGCCTCCCAAGTAGCTGGGATTACAGGTGCCTGCCACAATGCCCAGCTGTATTTTGTTGTAGTTGTTGTTTAGCAGGCCCAGGCCAGGTTTGAACCCGCCAGCCTCAGTGTATGTGGCCAGCACCCTACCCACTGAGCTATGGATGCCTCCCTATTTATAACTTTAATTAAGAGCAATGTTTAAGGCCGAGTGTGGTGGCTCACGCCTATAATCCCAGTACTTGGGAGGCCGAGGCATGTGGATTGCCTGAGCTCACAGGTTCAAGACCTCATCTCTAAAAAAATAAATAAATAAATAGACTCAGTGCCTATAGCTCAAGAGGCTAAGGCACCAGCTACATACACCAGAGCTGGTGGTTTCAAATCCAGCTCAGGCCTGCCAAGCAACCATGACAACTACAACCAAAAAATAGCTGGGCATTGTGGAGGGTGCCTGTAGTCGCAGCTATTTGGGAGGCTGAGGCAAGAGAATCATTTAAGCCTAGGAGTTGGAGGTTGCTGTGAGCTGTGATGCCACAGCACTCTACTCAGGGAGACAGTTTGAGGTTCTGTCTCACAATAAATAAATAAATACAAATAAATTACAAATTTTTTTTTTGAAAGGGTGGTGGCCTGTGGCTCAAGGAATAGGGTCCCAGCCCCATATGCTGAGAGTGGTGGGTTCAAACCCAGCCCCAGCCAAAAACTGCAAAAAATAATTAATTAAATAAATAAATAAAAATAAAAAACATAGCCAGGCATTGTGGTGGGCATCTGTAGTCCCAGCTACCTGGGAGGCTGAGGCAAGAGAATCTCTTAAGCCCAAAAGTTTGAGGTTGCTGTGAGCTGTGAAGCTACAGCACTCTGTGAGGGCAGCAAAGTGAAACTCTGTCTCAAAAAAAAAAAAAAAAGAAAGAACAATATTTTAAAAAAAACAAAACAATACTTTTAGCAGCCCAATGGTCATTACCTATACCCAAACTAGTTAAAATGTTGTCATATTTACTTCATGTATGTGTATATATTGCTAGACCGTTTTGAAGCTTATTTCAATTATTGTTTATAATTTATTCTTAAATATTTTATCTGCATATTCTCTGTTAATCACCATATCACCATTACAGCAACATAATTACAATAATTCCCTAATGCATCTAGTACATATTTATATTTTTCCAACTATTTCAAATGTAGTTTACTTTTAGCTTATTGTTTAGATAGTCATTGACATCATCATTACCATTAAATAACTATCATCAGTATTACATATATGTATATTCTTAGTTATATAACGTCCCCTTCTATCTGTGCCTTTAAATCTGGCCAACTTACTCAAGCACCTTGAGGTTATACTTAACACAATGCAGTGTTGGGTAGTCAGCCCTCCCTCTTTATTTTTACTTATTTTTTTTTTGTTTTTTTGAGATAGAGTTTCACTTTGTGGTAGAGTGCTATAGCATCTTAGCTCACAGCAACCTCCAACTCTTAGGCTCAAGCGATTCTTTTGTTTTAGCATCCTGAGTAGCTGGGCATATAGGCGCCTGCCACAATGTCCAGCTGTTTTTAGAGACAGAGGTCTTGCTCTAGCTCAGGCTGGTCTCAAACTCACGAGTTCAGCCCTTGGCCTCCCAGAGTGCTGGGATTATAGGTATGAGCCACAGCGCCTAGCCTAGCCCTCCCTCTTTAGAGTCCTGACTAGAACCACTTCCTCCCTACTCACCCACCCACTTTTTTTTTTTTTTTTTTGCCTTTGTTCCTTACCTTCCTTTTATCTGGCTCCTAATTTTCCAGCTATGTCTGCTTTTTGTCATACCTCAAGCCTGACACAACTTGCCCTCTCCAGTCTTGGCCATAGCTCTCTACTGAACAGTTTTGGACCCTCCCTCTGGATCTTTTTCTTTCAGCCATTCTGTCCTAACTGACCTAACCAGCACCAACATCAGCCACATTATGCCTTTAATGTCGTCTACTGGGGCCCCATCTGGGGGAATGGAACATTTTTGCACTTAGGTGGAGGGTGGAGGGAGCTTGTTGCACCAAGTGAAGTATCTCTCATAGATCAGACATGCCAGTCTTGACCTGCCTTGCTACAACTGGTCATTCTTTCACAGCCTCATTCCTAATGCCCACATTTCCACCTGACATCTTCAGATTGATGGTGAACAATATGCGTGGTGCAGTGCTCCCAGCTTCAGCTACCAGAAGGGATTTTCTGCATTTCATTTGTACCTGGGCAAAGTCCACTCTCCTTAAAAACTAGTTGGGGAGCCAGGCATGGTGGCTCATGCCTGTAATCCCAGCAACTCAGTAGGCTCAGCGAGGGGGATCATTTGAAGCCAGAAGTTCAAGACTATGCTGAACAACATAATAAGACCCTGACTCTAAAAAGAAATAGAGAGGAGAAAAAGGAAGCAATACTGCTGAGGTTGAAATGTTGGGGGTGAGGCAAGGAGAAAGGGCAGTGACCCCAAAGAACACTTCACTCCAGCTGTTTGTGGAGGCAGTGTGTACAGAGCCAGCTGCTATCAATCTTACATGCTGCCCCCACTGACTGGGGTCTCTCCCAGCTGAAGGCCATCAATCAGATTATCTCCTGCAGGACTCATGCCTTCCACTCCCCAGCATTGCTTAGACCCCAGAGCATCAGCTCCTCTGCCACTTCAGTGACAGGGGTTCCAGATGTAAACTACCTACAAGGATGCTGAGGGGCTGTCCTGTCATCACCCCCCCCCCCGGTACAAGTATCTACTTGAACTTGTGCCCAGCCTGAGATCTAGCCGAACAGCTGCACTCCCTTCTGAAACTGAATCTCTTCTCACAAACCATAACACCAATTCCACAGCCAGACCCCAGTGAGCTTTATAATGTAAAAAACTCCTACCAGGACTACCAAGGCCTCAACATAGCTCATGGCCACATTGAGGGGCACTGGATATTACTAATGGTTCATTTATTCCTGTCTTACCCTGACAACAGATCTAATTAACTCATTCAGAAGGTGAGGTGATTTCTTAAGTCCCTGGAAGTTGCTCTATGATCCAGAGACTACACACTTTGTTTATCTCTGCTTTGACCTTTTTGAGCCAGGCTGATGTTTTACTATAAAACACTCTAGACCAGTGGTTCTCAACCTTCCTAAAGCCGCAACCCTTTAATATAGTTCCTCATGTTGTGGTGACCCCCAACCATAAAATTATTCTCATTTCTACTTCATAACTGTAATTTTGCTACAGTTATGAATCATAATGTAAATATCTTATGTGCAGGTCACAGGATAGGCGACCCCTGTGAAAGGGTTGTTCAACCCCTAAAGGGGTTGCAACCCACAGGTTGAGAACCACTGCTCTAGACTTTTAGCTTATAGCAAAGTTATGGGATCATGTGCATCCCAGGAAGACATTAGGTCTGTTAACTGCAACCATGTACCCATTTCTCATGGAAACTGATCCACGTGGAGGTCAAATATTATCCCAGGGAATGGGAATTCCAGCTTTTAGCCACCATTTCCTGGAGGCAAGGTGTCTGAGGCTGGGGCACACATCCCATTGTGTCCTATAGCAACTGCCACATGCAGGAGAGTCTGTTCACACTAGGCAGGCTGCCTCTCTTTAATGTTCTAACTTTTTACTCAATAGCCAAAGCTGCCAGTGGACACTCTTTACCTAAAACTCAGGGGGCATCGTGTGCTCAGGCTGATGCTCAACCATCATGCTTCCTGACTAGTTAAACCAGCCCTGAATATGGTCTCTAAATCCTGGCATCAAAAATGACATCCTGCACATTATTGCTACATGAGACTTCACACAAAGGAATGCCTAGGAAGCCTGAAGAATTAATGCATCCTCTCCAACTCCCAGAGCTTCTGTGAATGTCTCTGACCCAATCCTCCCTAACAATGACATCTCCTATCTTGGACCTTATCTGCATCTCCATAACCAATCTATCAATCAGATCTTCCTCAACAGAGGACTTAGTTATTTGACTTCTGACCTAGCCCCTAGAAGGCTACATTCTTGTCCATCTGAACACCTCCCAGCACACATAGTGATGATCAAAAGCTCAAAGAGAAACTTTTGTCAACGTTAGTATGCCTCTGAAGATCTTGTCATCCTTACAGGAATGTCCAACAGTTTGCTCCTTCTCTCTAATCAGAGCACCTGCATCATGTTCCTATATCCTCTGTACTACCAACCTGAAGCTACACAAACTCTGTGGCAATTATGCTTCAGCCACTTTCATATCCACTTGACCTTGAGCCTTCAAACCCACCAGACCATCTTGCAGATCAGAGCTGAGAAAATAATAAAGACAAGTATTGTTCATTTTAATTTAGTTCCATCCTTAGAAATTAGCTAGTATCCTAGGAATTTTATTTCCAGCCTGTTCCAGCCAATCCACATTTTAGCCACTCTTGACTCTTGACTTTGCCATCTTTTGAGGCTCTGTTCCCACCATTTGGATTCTCTGAGTGAACTTGGTTTTCTGGGCTTGATTTATCAAGTTCTTTTTTTTTTTTTTTTCTTTAGAGACAGAGTCTCACTTTATCACCCTTGGTAGAGTGCCATGATGTCACAGCTCACAGCCACCTCCAGCTCCTGGGTTTAGGTGATTCTCTTGACTCAGCCTCCTGAGTAGCTGGGACTACAGGCGCCTGCCAGAACACCCAGCTATTTTTTGTTGCAGTTTCGCCAGTGCCGGGTTTGAACCCACCACCCTTGGCATACAGGGCTGGCGCCCTACCCACTGAGCCACAGGCGCAGCCCAATTTATCAAGTTCTTAAGGACTGTGCTTTGTGTTCACTGATCTGGTACTTCAGAACCTATTTTAGTCTTGATGGACATGGTCAGAGGAGGTAAAAAGCAATCCCAAGATCGCAGGGTCCTAATACAACAAAAGTTTGTCATTCTTTCTGTATGTCCAGTGTGAGTCAGCAGGGGCTCCATTCATTATAGCTACTCAAAAGACCCAGACTGATAGAGGCTCCATCTTTACCTACTGCATGATCACCATGGTAGGAGGAAGATGTGGTATGTAATATGCTGCTTTTAAAATACCTCTCCAAATTCTTGGAAACACACAATTTCCCTATGCTCAACTGGGAAGAAACAGAACTCTTGAACAGACCAATATTAAGCACCAAAATTGAAGCAGCAATAAAAAATCTTCCAACTACAAAAAGTAGTCCTAGACCGTGTAGGTTTACTCCTGAATTTTTACCAAACCTACAAAGAAGAACTTGTACCATACTGCAGAAATTATTCCATAACATTGAGAAAGAAGGAATCCTCCCCAACTTGTCCTGTGAAGCTAATGTTACCTCAATACCAAAGCCAAGAAAGGACACAATTGAAAAAGAAAACTATAGACCAATATCCCTTATGAATACAGATGTAAAAATTCTCAATAAAATCTTAGCAAACCAAATTCAGCAGCACATTAGAAAAAAAAAAAACTAATTCACCACAACCAAGTGTGCTTCATCCCAGAGATGCCAGGATGGTTCAGTATATGCAAATCTACAAATGTAATTAACCACATAAACAGGTGCAAAAACAAAGACCAAATGATTCTTTTAATCAATGCAGAAAAAGCATTTGACAAAATTCAGTACCCTTTAATGATAAGAATGGTCAACAAAATCAGTATAGATGAGACATACTCAAAAAGGCTATGTGTGACAAACCGATGGCTAACATTGAATGGGGAAAAATTGAAAGCATTCCTGCTTAGAACTGGAACCAGACAAGGCTGCTGACTTTTGCCACTTTTATTCAACGTAGTGCTTGCTGGAAATCCTCACTGGAGCAATCAGGCAAGAGAAGGAAATCAAGGGGATCCAAATGAGGAAAGAGATCAAACTATCACTTTTTGCTGATGATATATGACCTTATATCTAGAAAACCCCAAAGGTTCAACCAAGAGACTCCTGGAATTAATAGATAAATTCAGCCAAGTCTTAGGTTATGAAATCAATATACAAAAATCAGTAGCTTTCACAAACACCAACAGTCAAGCTGAGAATCGAATCAAAGACCCAACACCTTTAGAAAATAAAATACCGGGCAGCGCCTGTGGCTCAGTGAGTAAGGTGCCGGCCCCATATACTGAGGGTGGCAGGTTCAAACCCAGCCCCGGCCAAACTGCAGGCACCTGTAGTCCCAGCTACTTGAGAGGCTCAGGTGGGAGAATCGCCTGAGCCCAGGAGCTGGAGGTTGCTGTGAACTGTGATGCCACAGCCCTCTACTGAGGGTGACAAACTGAGATGAGACTGTCTCTTAAAAAAAAAAAAAGAAAGGCTCAGCGCCTGTGGCTCAAGTGGCTAAGGCGCCAGCCACATACACCTAAGGTGGCTGGTTCGAATCCAGCCCGGGCCTGCCAAACAACAACGATGGCTACAACCAAAAAATAGTCAGGTGTTGTGGTGGGCGCCTGTGTCCCAGCTACTTGGGAGGCCGAGGCAGGAGACTCGCTTGAGCCCAGGAGTTGGAGGTTGCTGTGAGCTGTGATGCCATGGCACTCTGCCCAGGGGGATAGCTTGAGGCTCTGTCTCCAAAAAAAAAACAGAAAGAAAGAAAATAAAATACCTCGGAATACATTTAACTAAGGAGTGAATGACCTCTATAGGGAGAACTATGAAACACTGAGGAAAGAAATCTCAGAGAATATAAACAGATGAAAAAACATCATGCTGGGCAGCGCCTGTGGTTCAAAAGGGTAGGGCACTGGCCCCATATGCCAGAGGCAGCAGATTCAAACCCAGCCTGGGCCAAAAAAAAAGAAGAAAAAACATCATACATATGGTTCAGCAGAATCAACACTGTTAAAATGTCTATACTACCCAAAGTGATATGTAGATTCAATGCAACCTCCATTAAAATTCAGATGTCAGTTTTTGCAGATCTAGAAAAAACATTTCTACATTTTATATGAAACCAGAAAAAAAAAGCCAATGCAATATTACATAATAAAAACAAATCAGGAGGCATCATTTTACCAGATTTTAAGTTATACAATGCTATTGGAACCAAACCAGCATGGTCCTGACACACAAAAAAAGACGTAGACTTATGGATCAGAAGTGAGAACCCAGAGATAAAATCATCCTTGTATTTTCCTCTGATATTTGACCAAACAGACTAAAACATACAATGGGGAAAGAATCCCTATTCAAGAAATGGTTCTAGGAAAACTGAATAGTCATATGTGAAAGACTACATCAGGATCCACACCTCTCACCACTCTCAAAAATTAATTCATGATGGATAAAAGACTTAAACCTAAGGCCTGAAGCTTTAAGAATTCTAGAAGAAAATGCTGGAAAAACTCTTTTTTGGGGGGGGGCACTGATTCTCCAGTTTACTTGTGCATCAAATAAACCTGGTTAAATTAAACATTACTAACCAATGTTTGGGAAGATTCTGTATTAAGGTATAAAGAAAGCACACTATAAAAACGTTAAAAAAAAAAAAAACACCCTGGGAAAACTGAAAACGCCAGAGTGATCTCAGTGGCTGGTGGTACTCTGCATGCATGCTGTCACACCCCTTCTCTGCTGGGACACCAGACACATTTCTGAAAGACTCCAGAGAAACAGCAGAGCTGGGATTCAGGTACTATTTCAAGATGAGCCTTTTTCTTTGTCTTTGACAGTGGATGGTGTGTTAAATGTCTTGTTAGAGAAGGTCATAGTTGGGAATGTTCTTGGGATTAATAGGACTTTGGACAATAAGTTTTCCTCTTATTGCTCCTCAATAGATTACTTCAGTCAAATCTATAAAATCTTGTTTGGTTGTGAAATTTCTCTAGATCTATGTGATCTAGAGACCCATAATCCACTTTCATATGCTCCCCAAAAATAAAGAAAAAGGCAGTAGATGGAATATAACTGATGTCAAAATACTGTGTATAAACAGGAGTTCAGTCCACATCTACCAGATATATAGCAGCTATTTTACTTATGTCAGAAGGGGTCTGAGAAAGAATATCATCTGGCTACAGGCAGACAGAATCTTCATCTCTTCTAAATTCCAGAACCAACACCTTCTCGTCAGAACTTTTTGTCACCTGGTCTGCTTCCTTTTTTGCTGGTCAGCTTGGGCACATTGTGAACTAATTCAAATGTGAATCCTCGCTGTCAATTCTCATAGGCTAGGCATGGTTGGTCACAAAGACACTCAGAAGCATCTCTGATCAGAGCCCCAGAGGATACCAGGAGAGCCTGGTGGCATTCTCAGACTAAAGAAGGAATTTATGAAGAAGACCCCCAAAGCAATCACAGCAACAACAAAAATAAACAAATGGGACCTGATCAAATTAAAAAGTTTTTGGCTTTTCTCTGGGAGACTGAGGCGGGAGGATCACTTGAATCAGGAGTTTGAGATCAGCATGAGCAAGAACAAGATTCTGTCATTACTAAAAATAGAAAAATTAGGGAAGCATCATGGTGGGCATCTGTAGTCCCAGCTATTTGGGAGGCTGAGGCAGAAGGCTCACTAGAACCCAGAAGTCTAAGGTTGCTGCTATGAGCAAGGCTGATGCCACTGCACTCTAGCCTAGGGCAACAGTGAGACTCTGTCTCAAAAAAAAAAAAAAAAAAAAAAAAAGAAGTTTCTACATAGCCAAGGACACAATCAATAAAGCAAATACACAACCTGCAGACTGGGAAAAAATACCTGCATGCTATACATCTGGTAAAGGGCTGATAACTAGAACCTACAGTGAACTCAAGCAAATCAGCAAGAAAAAAAATCAAACAACCCTATTAAAAAGTAGGCAAAAGAATAAACAGAAACTTTTTTTTTTTTTGAGACGGAGCCTCAAGCTATCCCCCTAGGTAGAGTGCCGTGGCATCACGCTCACAGCAACCTCCAACTCCTGGGCTCAAGCGAGTCTCCTGCCTCAGCCTCCCAAGTAGCTGGGACCACAGGCGCCCGCCACAATGCCCGGCCATTTTTTGGTTGCAGCCATCATTGTTGTTTGGCGGGCCCGGGCTGGGGATTCGAACCCTCCACCTTAGGTGTATGTGGCTGGCGCCTTAGCCGCTTGAGCCACAGGCGCCGAGCCAACAGAAACTTTTCAAATAAAGATAATCTAATGGCCAAGAAAAATATAAAACAATGCTCAACATCTCTAATCACCAGGGAAATTCAAATCAAAACCACAATGAGATTTCACCTAACTCCTGAGAATGGCTCATATCAAACAGTCTCAAAGTGGGCAGTGCCCGTAACTCAGTGGGTAAGGTGCTTGCCATATACATTGAGGCTGGCAGGTTTGAACCCAGTCCGGGCCAGCAAAATAACAATAACAACTGCAACAACAACAAAAAGAAAAATAGCCAGGCATTGTGGCAGCACCTGTAGTCCCAGCTATTTGGGAGGCTGAGGCAAGAGAATTGCTTAAGCCCAAGAATTTGAAATTGCCATGAGCTGTGATGCCATGGTATTCTACTGAGAGTGACAAAAAACAAAAAAAAAAAGTCCCAAAGCAACAGATGTTGGCATGGATGCAGAAATGAACACTTATACACTATTGGTGGGACTGCCAGGTAACTAGTACAACCTCCAGGGAAAGTAGTATGGAGATACCTTAAAGAACTAAAAGTAGACCTATTTTTAATCCAGCAATTCCACTACTAGGTTTTTAGTCAAAGAAAAAAAAGATACTTTTTTCAAAAAGACACTTGCACTCAAATGTTTATAGCAGCACAATTCACAATTGCAAACACGTGGAAACAACCCAAATGCAGATCAGTATATGAATGGATTAATAAAATATGGTGTGTGTGTAACATGGAGTATTAAAGAATCATTTAAAAAAAATGGTAATCTGGTATCTTTTGTAACAACTTGGTGGAACAGGAGACCATTCTTCTAAGTAAAGTATTACAAGAATGGAAAAACAAACATCACATGTACAAAATACTGCATTGGAACTAGGCAACCAATGCTTACATGCACATATGGAAGTAAAACTCAGCAGAAATCTGCCAGGGGGCCCACCCGGAGAGCAGCATCTGCTGAGACCGGTGGAATCTGGCAGCAATTGACTGAAGAAATATAGAGTTAGAAGCAATGGTAAAGAAAGACAAGAGGACTCGGCGCTTGTGGCTCAAGTGGCTAAGGCACCAGCCACATACACCTAAGGTGGCGGGTTTGAATCCAGTTCGGCCCGCCAAACAACAATGATGGCTGCAACCAAAAAAAAAAAAAAAAAAAA
>NW_003852463.1:4767748-4768915 GCF_000181295.1 Otolemur garnettii
AAAAAAAAAAAAGAAAGACAAGAGAGGCGGCACCTGTGGCTCTGGGTAGGGCACTGGCCCCATATACTGAGAGTTGCCTGTTCAAACGCAACCCTGGCCAAACTGCAACAACAAAAAAAATAGGGCGTTGTGACAGGCACCTGTAGTCCCAGCTACTCAGGAGGCTGAGGCAAGAGAATCACCTAAGCCCAGGAGTGGGAGGTTGTTGTGAGCTGTGTGATGCCATGGCACTCTACTGAAGGCGATAAAGTGAGACTGTCTCTGTGGAAAAAAGAAAGAAAGAAAGAAAAAAGTGCCATCTATCATGAGTCTAGAAACAATACTGAAGAATTTATAATGTTGGGTCCAGAACCCAAACCTTGGTATGGACCATTCTCTGTCACTGCCCCTAGTCAAGGCCCACCCCAGTGCCCCAGTCCCCTTTGCCACTCCTTGTCCTTGGAAGGAAATTCTGTTCCTTCATTCTGTTCAGTCATCCACATCATCTCTCTCTGCGTTGGCTTCTGTCTCCTGCTCTCTGCATTGCCCCTGATGTATCATCTTTACTTTTACCTTTGGTTCTGATCTCTGCCTCCGGCTTTGGGCCACATAAACATGGGAAAGAGATGCTTTGCCCACAAGCCAGGCCTGGAATCCTCCAAAGCCATTCTTGCCCCTTATAATAGCACAGATTTAGATATCCAGAGTACCAAGACTTGCAGTTGGTGGACAAATACCAAAGCTATCCAAGGGAGGGTGCTAGGGCTGAGGTTAAGTCAGCCAAACCTAGCCATCATGCAGGGAGCCAACAGCAAGCAACAGAATCCTAAAACAAGGTCAGGGAGCCAAGATATGACAGAAGAGACTGGCAGGGAGAGCGCTGCAAACAAAAACTCCATAAATAGAGTCCCATATTCACACCTTGGGGGTTCCCAATTAAATGTGTCTAACTGAAGTATTACCTACACATGGTTTGTAAAATCAACTGGTTGTACAAGGCTGAGAATGAAAATCACCAGTTCCCCACCCCTACGCACTTGAAGCAATCTTTTTCAACATTTTTACCTGTTTCTTTTGATACATATGTCCTCATGTATTAATAACATGCTTATGCAGTAGAACCTCCATAGTTTTTTTTTTTTTTTTGAGACAGAGCCTCAAGCTATCCCCCTGGGTAGAGTGCCATGG
>NW_003852463.1:4769858-4774714 GCF_000181295.1 Otolemur garnettii
AGGAGACTCGCTTGAGCCCAGGAGTTGGAGGTTGCTGTGAGCGCGATGCCATGGCACTCTACCCAGGGGGATAGCTTGAGGCTCCGTCTCCAAAAAAAAAAAAAAAAAAAAGAATTTTAACATGGAGATATTCTCCTTAATTAGTAGGTGGGGCCAATGTAATCACAAAGAGTCCTTGTACAAGGGGACAAAAGAGTCAGGGTCAGAGAGAGATTATAAGGTTGGAAGTAGATGTCAGAGGGAGAGAGGATCCATATTGCTGGCTTTAAGATGGAGGAAGGAGCCATGAGATAGGGAATGTAGGTAGCCTTTGGAGGTTGGAAATAACAAGGAATTGGGATCTAGAATTCCAAAGAAATGGAGGCTTGCCAACACCTTGATTGTAGCCCATTAAAACTTATTGTGGACTTCTGGCCTCCAGAACTGTAAGATAATATGTTTGTGTTGTTTCTTTTCTTTTTTTTTGAAACAGAGTCTCACTATGTCACTCTAGGTAGAATGCTATGGCATCACAGCTCACAGCAACCTCAAACTCTTGGGCTTAAGCGATTCTCTTGCCTCAGCCTCCCAAGTAGCTGGGACTATTAGGTGCCCAGCTATTTTTTGGTTACAATTGTCATTGTTTAGCTGGCCCAGGTTGGGTTCGAACCTGCAAGCCTCAGTGTATGTGGCTGGTGCAGTAATCACTGTGTATGGGCACTGAGCCTGTTTGTGTTGTTTTAAGCAATTAAGTTTGTTGTGCATTGTTACAGCAGCAAGAGGAAAATAATACACTGTTTGATCTTTGACAAGTTAAGCTTAACCCCTTCACCAAAGATTTCTGATCTATAAAATGAGGATTTCATGAGCTGTGAGGATTAAATGAGTTAATAAATGAAAAGACACTTAAAACAGTGCCTAGGACATAGTGCAGTGGATTTATTTGCTATTGTTTGTAGCTGAACCACAAAAAGTAGTGTGATTGTATGCCTTTTCTTTTGTCTTTTCCTAAGCTAATAATTCTTTCTTAGTCTTCTATACATTTATCACCAACTCATTCCCAGTTATAAAATTACCTGTCAATATGGCCATAATAAAAAAAGAACGGTATCTACCAGTTCCATGTTTTGTGGAAGACATCGCTTGAGGAGCATGCCTCACTCTGCCTGCAAGGTCACCACTAGGCCTGCTGCACAGGGCCTGACCCCTCTTTGTCATTCTGGGAATTCTCCTTTCTTCTCTTTTCTTAAGTCTCTCACTTTCTTTGGTTATGTGTCTTCCTATTTTTTAATTTATTTTCAAGTGTTTTTATCTTTGAGACAGAGTCTCAAGCTGTCACCCTGGGTAGAGTGCCATAGCATCACAGCTCACAGTTAAGAGATTGGAGTTAAGAGATTCTCTTGCCTCAGCCTTCCAAGTAGCTGGGACTAGAGGTGCCTGCCACAACACCTGGCTATTTTTTGTTGTAAGTTGTCATTGTTGTTTAGCAGGCCTGGCAGCTTGGTGTCTGTGGCTGGCGCCCTACTCATTGTGGCCCTACTTTCAAGTTTTTTGGGGGGTTTTTTGTAGAGACAGAGTCCCACTTCTTTACCCTCAGTAGAGTGCAGTGGAGTCACAGTTCACAGCAACCTCCAACACTTGGGCTTAGGCGATTCTTCTGCCTCAGCCTCCCAAGTTGCTGGGACTATAGGTGCCCACCACAACACCTGGCTATTTTTTGTTGCAGTTTGGCCGAGGCTGGGTTTGAACCTGCCACCCTTGGTATATGGGGCTGGCACCCCACTCACTGAGCCACAGGCGCCTCCCTACTTTCAAGTTTTGATGGTTGCTTTGTGTTTCTGCAAGATGGTCAGTCCAGTGCAGCCATGAGAAGAGACACAAGAGAAGCTCAGGAAAACGAAGTTTTATTGTTATTAAAACTCATGAATTCTACAGAAGGGGTCACTGCACAGGGTCACAGGGGAAGCGCCAGGTTTTGGTCAGTGGCCAAAGAAAGGAGTGAGGGAAAGCCTAAGCTAGAATCTTAGCTTTAAAGACAGGGCAGGGTAAACAGTTTGGAAATAGCAATTTGGTAGGCTCTAAGCTATAGGAATGGTCTCTAGTTGCCCGGTACCTGGCTGTGGGATGATTACAGCAGAGAAATATTGCCTCCTGAGGTGTGTGGGTCAGATAGAGAAGGTATGGCTCTGGATTCATTAGTTTGCTTGTCAATGGTGTGCTCCCAATGAACCCTTGGCTATCTAAGAACTGGCTAGTCCCAGGGGGAGCAGTGTCTTCCTCAGCCAGATTTTTTAAGATGTCAAACATCATAATATACAGAAAATTAAAAATATGTAATAGAGTTGTGCACAGTCTCCAGTAGTAGCTCCTAATAAATAGCTCCTCAGAGGTAAGTTTCTTCAGACTCTGTTTTTCTAAAAATATCTTTATTTGACATTCACACTTAATTGATAGTATAGCTGGGTATAGCTTTCTAGCTTAAAGATAATTATACCTCAGAGTACTGAAGGTATTGTTCCAATGGTTTTTGTCTTCCTGTATGAGCTTTGGGAAGTTTGATTTTCTTCCGATCCCAGATTTTTTGGTATGTGACCTATTTCTTTTGGGAAACTTTTAGGATGTTTACCTTATTTCTACTGCTTTGCAAATGCTTCGACTTGAATTGCAACTTGTAATAAAGAGCCTAACATTTGACTGCTGACAGCTTTCAATTCTACCCAGCCTTTACCCTTCTGCCCCACAAGTAGGCAAATCAATAAGAAAGTGCTTCCTCCTTTGAGAAGTTCAAATCTCGAAAACCCCAGCCTGTTCACAAAAACCCTTACCCTAGCCTGCTCACCATAATTGAAGTCAAAGCCTTTCACCCCACTTGCCTCTCTCAAGACATTTTCTGAGCTGCTTTGGACTTGAGGCATGGAAAACCTCATTATGTGTGCAATACATAATGCACCCTCATGCCTTCTTGGCACTTGTGTAGTATTGTCAGTAGAGACATCCACATCCAGCCCTCCTCTGCGGGAACACACAGAGCCACCACTCACTAGCTGAATGGTCTGTCTCACTTTATCTGTTGCTAAATCAGGAATAACAGTACTCATATTGTTGGTTTGACAATTAAATGGGTTAATACATATGACATGCTGAAAGTGATGCCTGACACATAGTTATTACTGGTGTGGGCCCTTTTTATTCAAAGTGTTAGATATTTTCAATGAAGGGAGTCAGGCTACTTCAGTTATGAGAAATATTTTTGGTATCATTTAATTTATATCCTCCCCCTTTGGGAGTAACTTTGTCCTTCTAGAACATTTCTCATACTGTCTTCCCTACTTGCCATCTAATTCTCTTTTTTATTTTGCTTTATGAGACATTTCCTCACATTTATCTTTCAGTTCTTTTGTGGTCTTTACAGCCATTCTCTTCGTACCTAACAGTAAAGTCCTTGTCTTTTAAACATAAAAGACTCATTTCCCAGACCCCCACATAGATAAGTTTGTCCATATGACTAAGTTCTGGGCAGTAGGATGGAAGTGCAAATGGTGAGTGAAACTCTTCTTGAAGTTTCTTAACGGGAAGAGACATCTTCTTCCCTTCATGTTCCTGCCTTCTGCATGGAATGTGGAAGCCTTGGGTTTCTTTTTTTAATTACCATGAGTACATAATAATTGTATATATTTATAGGGTACATATGCTGTTTTGATATAGGCATGCAACTTTTGTATTAATCAAATCAAGGTAATTGGGGTATCTATCACCTCAAGAAGTTGTCATTTCTTTGTGTTAAGACCATTCCTATTCCACTTTTTAGTGATTTTAAAGTATACCATAACTTACTATTAACTATTAGTCACTTTATTGTGCTATTAAATATGTTAATTCTATCTATATAACTATATTTTTGTACCCATTAACCATCCCACTTTATCCTACCTCCCCATTACTCTTCTACTCTCTGTCTCCATGAGATCAATTGTTTTAATATTTAGCTCCCACATAGGAGTGAGAACATGTGAGATTTGTCTTTCTGTGCTTGGCTTACTTCACTTAACGTAATGTTCTCCATCCAGTTCCATCCATGTTGTTGCAAATGACATGATTTCACACTTTTTATGACTAATATTCCATCATGCACATAGACCACATTTTCTTTATCCATTGATCTCCAGTAAACACTTAAGCTGACTCCAAACCTTAGCTATTGTGAATAGTGCTGTGATAAACGCAGGAGTGCAGATACCTTTTCAATATACTAATTTTCTTTTTTCATTTTTGGATATATACCCAGCAGTAGGATTGCTGGTCATATGGTAGTTCTACTTTTAGTTTTTTGAGGACCCTCCATACTGTGTTCCATAGTCATTTCACTGTTATATTCCTACAAACAGTGGAGCCTTCCCTTTTCTCCACATCCTCTCCAGCATTCCTTATTGCCTGTCTTTTTGATACAGGTCATTTTAACTGGATTCTCTATTCTGTTCCATTAGTCTATGTGTCTATTTTTATCCCAGTGCCATACTATTTTGGTTACCGCAGCTCTGTAGCATAAAGCCCTATATTGCTTACATCGGTGTTTCTTACATGAGAGAGCTTTAAATTTTCATGGATTTTTATTTTTAATTTTCCAAGAACTCTTTCTTGTTCTCTGAATGTTTCCGTTCTAAAAGTAGCATTTTATTCTCTTCAGTGATGCAAGATCTTATTCTTAAAGAATATTAAGTATTTGGGGGATTTCGGGGATTTAGGGCATTAGGGATATAAAGTTTTTTTTTTTGTTGTTTTTGTTTTTTGAGACGGAGCCTTAAGCTGTCCCCCTGGGCAGAGTGCCGTGGCATTACAGCTCACAGCAACCTCCAACTCCTGGGCTCAAGCGAGTCTCC
>NW_003852463.1:4775576-4816109 GCF_000181295.1 Otolemur garnettii
AAAAAAAAAAAAAGAAAAAAGAAAGAAATGAGGTGGGATCCACACATTTCTTGGGGAGCTCCAAAGACAAGTATCTTTAGGTGCTTTATCTTGGGTTAGTTAATGTCCCTGTAGAAAGATCATCTGCCTGGGAGTATAAACCTGATTTCTTGGGCTTCTTAGGCCATGGATGAGTCAATGAGACAATCCCTCCCCAAAAGAAGTACTGGAATGGAAATTCCCCCAAGGTTGATGAGTAACCCTGGGTTGCAGAAGTCCTCCCGATTCTAGCATGAATGAATAATACAACTCTCTTAGGGAAAAGTCAAAGAGCCCCTCCCTTGGAGCCCAGTGCTGAGACACAGACTCTACATTCCCCTTGGGGCCTGTGAAGTTGTCCAGAAGGGTCTCTTGAATGGCTGCTGGTGTGTCCATTAATTTCTTTTCTTTCTTTTTTTTTTTTTTGAGACAGAGCCTCAAGCTATCCCCCTGGGTAGAGTGCTGTGACATTGCAGCTCACAGCAACCTCCAACTCCTGGGCTCAAGCGAGTCTCCTGCCTCTGCCTCCCCAGTAGCTGGGACCACAGGCGCCCGCCACAACGCCCAACTATTTTTTGGTTGCAGCCATCATTGTTTGGAGGGCCGGGCTGGATTCGGACCCGCCACCTTAGGTGTATGTGGCTGGCGCCTTAGCCATTTGAGCCACAGGGGCCGAGCCAATTTATTTTCTTTATCCAGCTGATCTCATTGTCTCCTAGGAACATCTCTGGGTTGTGAGGAGAGACAAAGAAAACCAACTAGATATCCACTTTAAAGCATTCCTGGTTAAATAAAATGTATCCTACAAGAAATGCTAAGTTCAGGCGGTACCTGTGGCTCAGTGAGTAGGGCGCCAGCCCCATATACCAAGGGTGGTGGGTACAAACCCGGCCCTGGCTAAACTGCAACAAGAAAATAGCCAGGCATTGTGGTGGGCGCCTGTAGTCCCAGATACTTGGGAGGCTGAGGCAAGAGAATCACCTAAGTCCAGGAGTTGGAGGTTGCTGTGAGCTGTGTGATGCCAAGGCACTCTACCGAGGGCATTAAAGTAAGATTGTTTCTACAAAAAAGAAGAAAGAAATGCTAATTTCTTTAGAAAAAAAATTATCCATCTCTACAGTAGCCTCCCAATGCCACGCACTGTTTCTTTCCTTAAGGTGACCTTCAGGCATATGGTGAGAGAGGAGTTCGCATGATCCATAGTTTTGAAAAACAGGTTCTTCAGGGCTACACAACGTCCTTGCAAATCAGAAATATTCATCGTGCATTAAAGAGCATTCTCAACAGAGATAAAAGGCAGTCCACAGGACAAAATATTTGTAAATCATATATCTGATAAAGCATTAATATCCAGAATATAAGGGAGAAAAAACCTCTTACAATTCAAAAATAAAACAATCTAATTAAAAAATGGGCAAAAGACTTGAACAGATATTTCTCTAAACACATGTACAAGTGGCCAACAAGCACAAGAAAAGATGTTCAACATAACTAATCGTTAGTTAAAAGCAAACCAAAACCATACTGAGATACACAGGTCACATTACTGGAATGACTATTATCAAAAAGAAAAAAATCTAAACAATAACAAGTGTTACAAGGATGAGGAGAAATTGAAACCTTTGTATACTATTGGTAGGAATATAAAATGGTATAACTACTGTCAAAAACACTATGGTGATTCCTCAAAAAGTCAAACAGAATTATCATATCTAGAAATTTCACTTCTGAGTTTACACTCAAAATTATTGAAAGTAGAGATTCAAACAGGTATTTGTACATGATGTTCATTCCAGCATTATTCACAATACACAAAATGTAGGAACAAGCCAAATGTACATCCATGGATGAATTGATAACATGTGATATAGACATACAATGAAATAATATTCAACCTTAAAAAGTAATGAAATTCCAACACATGAACTTGGAGATATTAGGTCTAGGGAAATGAGCCAAACACAACAGGATAAATACTATATGATTCCATTTATATGAGTTACCTAAAGTAGTCAAATTCATAGCCACAAAGAGTGGTGATTGCTAGTGGCTGGGGTAAGGGGAGAATGGGGAGTTAGTGTTTAATAGGTGCCAAATTTCTCATGGATATAATAAAAACATTACTGAGAAGGATTGTGGTGATGATTGCACAACAATGTAAATGGACTAATGTCACTGAACTGTGCACTTAAATTTTGTTTATATTTTAACTACAATAAAACCTTAAATTATAAAAAACAAAATGTATTCTTTAAAGATAAAGATTTACTGACAAAGTTGCCATGGGATGGGGAGAAAGATGGTAGGCTCTTCTTTTCTCCCTTTTTGTCATTGACACCATCCCCTATAACTTTATCATTGGTTCTTGTCTCTTATTTGTCCTACATACCACTGCCAGATATATGTATGGCTACCTCATTCCTTCATTGTCTATTGGCTTCCATATTTTCTGACAAGAAATCTTCTATAATTCTTATTCCCCTCCCACTCCCTATATGTCATAATTTTTTCTCTCTGTTATCATTGGTTATAACCAGTCATGAATTTATAACAGATGATAACAGTTGTAGGGAGTAAGATAAAAGTCTACCAACTCTTCCATACATCCCATGGCTATCCTGGCAATAAGTTTTCATCCTCAAAGAGTATTTTGATTATGCAAGGACACCCTGTGGATCCGAAGAGCCTGTTTTTCAAAGCTATGAGACTGTATAAGCCCTGTCTCACCATGCATCTGAAGGCCACCTTAGGGAAAGAAACAGTACAGGGCATAGGGATGCTATCTTGGAGAAGATTTTTTTTCTAAATGAGATATGTGTTCTTGTAGGATGCATTTAAATTATTTGAGCAAATGAAACTTTAAAACAGAGTATGAATCCTAAATGGATGTACACCTAATAACATGACTTAAAAATAACTGAAGCAATGTAAATAGTGATCTTGGAGTTGTGCAATGTAGTGGTCCTACTTAGCAACCCCTTCCTGTTCTTTACTTTTTCATATTATTCATATCTTTGTTCAATGTTCTTTCCTCAAATGGCTCTTAACTACTTAAAACAGCCATTCCCCCAACAATGCAGTAACTCTGCTTTATTTTTCATTGTAGTGCTTAGCAACAATGAAATTATTTTTTGATTACTTGTTTGTTGTCAGTCTCCCATCCTAGAGAATAAGAACCATGGGTGCATCTTCATTGTCTTATTTGTATCATATACTCAGTGCTCTGAGCAGAGGCTGGACGTCGTAACAGATGCTCACTAATATTTGTTGAATGAATGTATCTATTTATGTAATTATTATGTTATTACTATATTAATTAAATGTTCAATATTTTATTTAATTATGTTTTTATTTTGAATTTAATTCTCCCTTTTCTTTTTATCATGTATCCATTCACTCTGCAATATCTTTATGACTGCAAAGCCCCTACTTCGAGTCAGCACAAGAGGTAGGGAGAAATAAAGCTGTATAATTCATAAAGAACCACTTCTTTTTTTTTTTTTTTTTTTTTTTTGAGACAGAGCCTCAAGCTGTCCTCCTGGGTAGAGTGCCGTGGCATTACAGCTCACAGCAACCTCCAACTCCTGGGCTCAAGCGGGTCTCCTGCCTCCGCCTCCCAAGTAGCTGGGACCACAGGCGCCCGCCACAATGCCCGGCTATTTTTTGGTTGCAGCCGTCATTGTTGTTTTGGCGGGTCCGGGCTGGGGATTCGAACCCACCACCTTAGGTGTACGTGGCTGGCGCCTTAGCCAGTTGAGCTATAGGCGCCGAGCCAAGAACCACTTCTTGAAGAATAAAATACAATGTCTTTTTCAAGCAAAAATTGGACATCCTAAATCCAAGGGGAAAAATA
Organism: Otolemur garnettii; assembly: GCF_000181295.1. NCBI lineage: Eukaryota > Metazoa > Chordata > Mammalia > Primates > Galagidae > Otolemur > Otolemur garnettii. The sequence continues at coordinate 4,779,448 of NW_003852463.1, forward strand.
AGATTTTTTTTAAGCCCTCAAGAAGTCAGATTTGTTTCTATAAATGTGGAAACACCCCTCTGCTTCCTTTCACCCTTCCAAGAAACCTATCTCCTTAATTTTCCGAGACGAATATCGGTACAGGACCAATTCAACCTTCGTCAAATATCTTCCTTCCTTGGTAATTGACAGCTGGAGAAATCTCACAGAGGCTAGTCCCCACCCCGCTTCCAGTTAGACCGACAAAACCCGGTGGGAGTGGCTTCCAGTTCGGCCAATGGACGAAGCAGGAGCAACAGCCTCTGTAAACAAACCAAGCGGTGCTGTGCCTTGGGCTCCTCCCTCATGGGGCCGGACGATCCTTCGCCCAATACCTATCCAGGACTGCCGTAGCGTCCTTTCAGCCAATCAGAACCGGGTCTCCCGCAAGAAGGCGTTCCAGACCCCCTCCTCACCGAGGAGAAGAACGAAGGAAAAGAAAAGACAGACGTTGTAACCAATCAGAAACTGAGACTTATGAGGGAGTGGGCAGACACTGCTTCATATTCAGACCAATAAAAATCACATATACCCTTCTGGGCGACTGAGCGGCATCTTCTTAGGCCCAATAGACGAATGGGGCGGTGCCCGGCAACCAATGGCTTGGGTTCGGGGGCGGGGTGAGGAGGCAGTGTGCAGTGGCAGTGTGCAGTAAGAGGTAACCTAACGAGTGTTAGTGGCGCTTCTTGTGTGCTGTGGCTCACATTTTGGTACTGGAGGCCGAGACTGTCTTGGCAACGGCGACCTCTGCAGCGACGGCTTTGGCTTTTGGAGGAGTGGCAGCGCACGGCCTGGAGGAGGGGCTTCTGGTCAGCCCAGGTGGGCTCCGGCGTCCGGGCTGCCGGGGGAAGGACTTGCGGGAAGCGCCGCTCTTTTGGGTCTGGGGGCGCCCCGCGCCTCTCTTTCCGCCGCCGTGGGGGCTGTGAGGGGTGGCGCGCGCCTGCCCGCGCTCCTCTAGGGAGGGAAAGCCCTTGGAATCCCGCATCGCGATTATCTGTGTCAAGGAGCGTCATCAACGTCCACCCCCTGCCCCTCGAGGATGCTAGGGGGTCTTAGTCCCTTTCCTCCCAACACCCCCCTTCCCCCGCGCACAGGTGCTCTGTTCCCCGCCCCCTCCCAAAGTTCCCGAGTCTCCTTAGCTATGTTTTCAATTCTCGGGCTTGTGAGTCTGCTCACTCCTCCGTTGCAACACCGATAGGTGAATTGATCAGTGCTGCATCCCTCTGTCCCATCCCCCAGGTGGGAGGGGGAGGAGTCGCGCGGTTTTGCCCCTCCCCCATCCGCGGATTCCCGCGCGTCATCTGCTTTTCTTATTCTATCTACCCCTTTTCTCCAGCCCTTATTCTGCATACCTAATTTAACTTGGAGACCTTGCCCACTTCTCTTCTGCCTTGCCTTCCACAAGTGAGTCCTTCACCACCTACCACCCTCTAAATTTCATCCTCATTTTTTTTCTTGGAAACTAACATTTTCCACTTGCCTGTTCTAGGCAGCTGGAAGGTGAACCGGAGAGCGGCAGAATACCCTGAACAGGGAGCTTGCAAGGTTGGGAACTTTAATCGGTTTTGTTAATGGTAAACTATTTTTGCCTTCCTTAAGATGGCATTTGATCATTACATCCTCTCTAGAATCTTTGTCCCAGTGCAGTTCTTTTGGTGATACTTGCTGGAAAATGCAATTGAAAAGGTTAACTGACAGCCAGGGGTTTAAAATTTATTGTTTTTATTAAGTAGATGGAATTGGATTATACTTTAAACAGCTTAACAGGGGTTGCTGAGAGTTTGCATTGTGAGAGCCTGGCCACCCTAGTTAGTCATAAATGTAGGACATACTTTAGCTGTACAGCACAACGTGATTTGGTCACACCCAAACTATGAATGTATAATAAGAGCATTGAATCTTTTTAAAAACAACATTTGCTATTCCCTTTTCACAGAGAGTTTGTATTCACCTTCATAGTCTGTCCTTTTGTTTGCAGCAGTGTTGGTTCTAGCCATATGCTTCTAGATAATAGTGCAAACTGTGTTGTGCCTAAATAAAATTCTGCGAAGAATGTTATGTGGAAAAGCTAATTCAACATTTAGTTTTGATTGAGATTTTGGAGGTTTGAAAATATTAATTTAGAAATTGAACATTGAGGGTTTTATTTTGGGACTTGGAGGAAATCAAAGTGTTGGGATGGCCCTTAGACTGCATTTGGGGTGGGGAGAGATAAACACGTGTACAAAATCTTGTAAATTCTCACAGTGCTTAGTTTCACAACTTTACATAAACTGGAATTGTTTTTCCTAGTTCTTAGTGGAGAAACGTAACCTGTGAGTTTAATATGTTCACTGTGTTTTGGGCAAGATTTTGCATTCTTTTGTGAAGAAAACTAATTGTTGTCTTCATTCTATTTATAACATATATCAATATGCTTCACTTTATTTTACTATGGTAAAATTGTTTCTTGTATATAAAGAAATAAGTATATTAGAGTGAATTAAAAGAAATCTTTACTCTGAGGTGGCAGTATTGTCTAATGGACCATATGTTTGAGCCTTGTTAATAGATCACACTAAAAAGAGCAAGATTTTAAGACTGTTTCAGCAAATGCCCAGGTATCTAGAACAATGAAAAAAATAGTGACAGAATTATACCAGTCACCAAAGGAAAGTCTGGTACAAACTGCAAATCTGTGAGTTGGTCACTGTTGTGAATTGGAAAAAGGCAGTTGTCAAAAACCAAAGTTATGTTTGCGCAGTCTGTTCAGATGTTTGTTCTTAGTAATTACTTGTTTGCAAATTTAGATGACTATAGCTATGATTTCTTCTTAGTAACTTTGACCATGCAGAACTCAAAACTTAATGGAAGAGAGAGTCACAAACCAAGAATTAAATTCAAAGATAAAGGTTCTGCAGTACGGGGTGTGTACAAAGTACAGAGAAGCACTGTGGCCCCATATTCTACCCTTATCTACTACTCTAGACTTCCCGAAGTAGCAGTTCCTGAACCTACCTGTTTCCTTCCAAACCCCAGAGCCTCTCTCTTTGAAAGCCTTTTCTATACCCTTGTGCCTGGTGAAGTTCTATTTCTTTAAAATCTTTTTGAAGCCTACCTCCACTGCATCTAGATAATTATTTTTTTCTATTTCTTTGCTATTGTTTATTTATTTAGTATTTTATTTATTTATTTATTTATTTATTGCAGTTTTTGGCCGGGTTTGAACCTGCCATCTCCAGTATATGGGGCCAATGCCCTACTCCTTTGAGCCACAGGGGCCACCCTCTTTGCTATTTTTTAAATAAATAATTACAGTGAGTTCTCATTTTTTGAAGTAGTTATGGTCTATAAAGTTGCTTAGAACACTGAATTATCAAATATTAAACCATTGCTCTTAGGGAAAAATATGTATATATCTCACATAGATTATAATCTTAAAAACTCATCCTATAGATTGTATTTTCTTTGTTTACAAGGGAGTAAACAAAGTGAAGAAGTGTTAAGTGTCTTGCCTGAGGCTGCCCCACTAACAGGTGGCAATAGTTAAGATTTAAGCCTTGTCCAGTTGGCCCCAGAGCCAGAGCTTCTTGCACTACACTGCACTGCCCTCTACTGTCTCTGTTCTCTGGTCATCTCTGTAGGAGAGCTGAATTAAGGTGAAGAATCACCTTATTGAACCTAGGCTTGGAACGTGTGCAAGGAGTGAGAAATTTTTCACCACTATGTGCATGGCAATGAATGAACTTAAAAGCTTCACAATATTGACTTTGGGGTTACAAATGAATTTTAGCCAGTAAGCAAATTTGTAAATTATGGGATCCACAAAAAATTGGAGTCAACTGTGTTTGTTAGTGACTTGTAAAGTCTATTTCATGGTAATACCCTTCTAAATCCTCTGTAAAATGTTCCTTTGATAATTTGTTCACTTATTAATTTATTCACCAAATATTTATTAAGCACGTACTATAAACCAGACTCTGCTTTTGTTGTGATATACAAACTAGAAATTAAGGTCCTTCCCTATGGATCTTATATTCAAGTAAGAAAGAGAGCTAAGTCTGGAGCTCAGAAGAGAGATCCAGGTTGAAATTATAGATTAATTTGACCAAGGTGAAATCTGATATATTCCCTCCCACTTCACATTCAGAGGCATACTTCCAGAACATTTCTATTCTACACTTGTGCATAAATTCTTCCCTTTGAGTCTCTCCATGGACCTGTGTCAACTTTTACTTGTCATTTGTTGATTTTTGAGGCCACTTGTCTGGGTAACTGGCAGGGTATTATAGAAGAATTATGCTGACCTGGTCTTTGGATTCTGGCTCTGCCACATACTTTCTAAGTGACTTTGGTCAAAGTCTTGGACTTTTGAGCCTGCTTCCTAATTCAGAAGTGGTGGTATGTTAGGCCCTTGTGTTTCAAGGAAGAGGCACATACATATTACCTTTAGTGATGAGGGTTGAATGTAAACTTGAATGGGAAATCATTTCAGCAGCCATATTGTATCTTGCCATAGTGCTTTCAGAACCTCATAGAACAATACCTTGGCAGTATTTAGGATAGGCTTTGAACTCTGGAGACTTTCTTTTACTTTGTTCATTCAACATTTATATTTCTCAAGAGAGAACATCTTATTGGATTGGTCTCTTGCCTTCTAAAATGGAGGACCCCTATTGGGCAGAATTTTGAGTCATGTCCTCAGGTTCAATCTATATGTTGTCCTTAGCTGAAATATTGAGCCCTGGTCCAGTCACTTGTGACCAATGAAGTAGGGTTGGTTTTATGCATTATTTGTCTCATAGAGTGTGACATATATGAAAAGAACTTCTTGGAGACAGTTTTTTCAAGAGACAACTGAGGGTATAGCAGTTCTAGAATTTCATTGCCTTCTGTCCAACTCAAATACCTATCTAACATGATCATAGATAATATTTAATAATCTTCTAACAGAGTAATGTACACATGGCAAATATTCAATACATCTTTCTTTTCCATTTGGTATTATTTTAGCTTGGTTATTTGTTCATATGGATATCTTCCTTACTAGACTATAAGCTCCATGAGGACAGGGTTCAAACTTCATCTTTTGTCTTAGGCACTTAGTTCACTGCCTGAGACATAGTAATATATGTTTGAATTGAGGAATTCTCAACTTTTACTGAAAGGATAAGAGAATATGAAGGCTTCCCAGAGCAGGTATTATTTAAGCTGATCCTTAAAGAGTGGGTAGGAATGTTTTCCAAGTAAAATATGGCACATCTAAACCATGAGAAGCAAGATCTATGTACTCATGTAAAAGAGCTCTAAGATATATTGTGAGCTTTTAAAATAAGGAACAAGGTATAGTATGTATAATATGCTTCTTTTTCTGTTGAGAAAGAGTATAAAAAGAATATACATGCATATTTGCAAAAAGAAATTCTGAATGGTGCCTGTTGCTCAGTGGGTAGGGCACTGGCCATATACACCGAGGCTGGCGGGTTCCAACCAGCCTGGGCCAGCTAAACCCACAATGATAGCTGCAACAACGACAACAAAAATAGCCAGGTGTTGTGGCGGGAGCCTGTAGTCCCAGCTACTTGGGAGGCTGGGGCAAGAGAATCACTTAAGCCCAGGAGTTTGAGGTTGGTGTGAGCTGTGATACCACAGCACTCTACCCCCTCCCAAAAAATTCTGAAATGATATATAAAAAACCAATTAAAGTGTTTATCTGTGGAGACAGAGTAGGAGGAAAAATAGGATTTTGCTATGTATTTCTTTTTTTTTCAGATAGAGTTGTAAACGTAGCTTTTAATACAAGCTAGAAATTAAAGTCCTTCCCTATGGATCTTATATTCTGCTACCCAGGCTGGAGTGCAGTGGTGTCACAGCTCACTGCAGCCTCAAACTCCTGGGCTCAAGTAATCCTCCTGCTTCAGTCTCATGAGTAACTGGTACTACAGGCATGCACCACCAATCCCATATAATTTTTTAATTTTCTTTATTTTTTGTAGAGACAAGGTCTTATAGGCTGGTCTCAAATTTTTGGCTACAAGTTATCCTCCCCACCTCAGCCTCCCAAAGTGTTGAGATTACAGGCGTGAGCCACCATGTACTTCTATGTATATGTGGTTATATTATAAAATATTTTTGAAGTATCTCTTTGTATGTATTACAGAATACATAAATAAAAGAAATGGGGTTATGAGAAAGAGGTGAAAAAACAAAAAAGATCTCGGGGACCAGGTTAGCAATAGAAGCAAAGATTAAAAGAGTAGCCCCCGAAAGGGAGAGAGGCAGCCTCTTTTTCTTCCTTGCCTCAATTTTGTGTATTTTTAAAAATATTTTGAGAACAGTAAAAAAATACAAACAAAAATGTTTTCAGATTGCAACTCCCATTACTTCACTAGCTGCTTTCTTTTTTGTATCCACTTTAATATTTTTTCATATGCATGTGTATTATTTTCTGTCGCAATCATAGTTTTAATCGTTTTAAATTTATGTAATTGTGCTATAAGAGGATCTTTAAAAAAAAAAAAAACATAGATGGGGTGGCTTTGTGTAGTACTGTACACATCCCCAAAGTGGCTAATCTACTTTAAGAGGCTCTCTAGCCTAAAAGAAAAAATAAGAAAAAGAAAGAAGATGTATATGAATTAAAACAACATTTCTCCCTGATTACAAAGGAAATCTGTTTGTAAAAACATAGAAGACAAAATATAAAGAAACATTATCTTTAATTTTACCACTTAAAACATTCTTTTTTTGCTCTTTATAACGTTTTTTTGGAGACAGAGTCTCACTATGCTGTCCTCGGTAGAGTGCAATGGTGTCACAGCTCACAGCAACCTCCAACTCTTGGGCTTAAGTGATTCTCTTGCCTCAGCCTCCCAAGTAGCTGGGACTACAGGCACCCACCACAATGCCCAGCTATTTTTTGGTTGCATTTGTCATTGTTGTTTGGCAGGGTTGGGCTGGGTTGGAACCCGCCAGCTCCAGTGTATGTGACTGGCGCCCTAGCCGCTGAGCTACAGGTGCCAAGCCTCTTTATAAATTTTTTATGCATATAAACATTTTTAAAAGTAGAATCATAATACATAGTCTTTTTTTTTTTTACTTGCTATATTGCGGCATATTTCCATGGTTGTAAATATATCCTGGTATCATCATTTTATTTATTTATTTTTTATTTGAAATTAATATGATGGCACAAATTTTTAGGTTACACTGTTCTCACTTCCAGGGTAAAGTTCTAGTTATAAAAGAGCCCCTCCCCCAGGGGGTGTGTTATACACCCTTACAATGTGCACGTTAGGTGAGATCTTGCCTCATGCCCTCCCTCCTGCCAATGGTCTTCTTCCCTACCCCCTTCCGCCTCCCTTTACCCCCATACTAGACTATTTGTGTTTTATTGTTCATATGAGCATGTAATTGTTTATATATTGGTTTCATTAATATGGAGTACATTGGATATTTATTTTTCCATTCTTGCTAAGAAGAATGTATTTCAACTCCATCCAGGTAAATGTAAAAGATGTAAAGTCTCCACCTACTCATATGGTGTACATATATATTAAGTTAACACCCCCCCCCCCCGCCCCGTGGTTTCTTGTTCATACATTTGAGTGGACTTGAGCAAGCATTTTTCAACTGAATTCCTAGAAGGAGAATTTCTGGAGGAAAAAAAGTACAAAACATTTTCAGGGTTTTAAATATAAATTTTCAAATTATCCTACAAGAAAATTGGTTCAGTTTATATTTCTACCAACAGTGAGAGCTTGTTTCCCCCTTACATTTGTTATCTTTGCTGGTCTTTAAACAGAAAACCTCATTGTTTTAATTTACATTTCTTTTATTTCTAGTGCCTTTGAATCTTTTTTATATACTTGTTGGCTATTTTTATTCTTGCAGAAATTACCTGTTTCTCCATTGCTTATTTTTTCTTGGAAGATTTGACCTTTTCTAAGTATAGATTTTTTAAGATTTCCGTACAGATTAAGGGTATAAACCTTTTATCTGTCCTTGAGGTTACAAATACTTTATCCTAGTAAGAATTTGTAGTTTATTTTTTATGTTGCTGTGTGAAAGCTTTTTTTCCTGTATTAGTACATCTATTCACTTTTTTTTCCTCTTGTGACTCTTCACTTTGATGTCTTTTTTTTATTATTATTAAATCATAACTTTGCCTTTGCAGTTTTTTGTTTTTTGTTTTTTGTTTTTTGGCCGGGGCTGGGATTGAACCTACCACCTCCAGTATATGGGGCCAGTGCCCTACTCCTTGAGCCACAGGTGCTGCCCTAAATCATAACTTTGTACACTGACACATTTATGGGGTTCAGGGTACTGCTTCAGTATACAATGTGAAATGCTTACATTGAACTAAGTAGCACATCCATCACAATTATACTCATTTCTTAATAGTTTCAAAATGTATCATTGCATCATACACGTTAGGTAAGGTCCCTCCCCCCCAAATACCTACCCTTCTCCCATATCACCCCTCTTCTTCCCTCTCTCTCCTCTTCCCTTCTACTTTCTGGACTAGAATTATGTTTTGCCATCTTATGAGTGTGTAGGTGATTATATATTGATTACATAGTAGTATTGAGTACATTGGATACTTTTTTCCCCATTCTTGAGATACTTTACTAAGAAGAATATGTTCCAGCTCCATCCAGTTAAATATAAAAGATGTGAAGTCTCCATCATTTTATGACTGCATAGTATTCTATGGTGTACATATATCACAATTTGTTAATCCATTCATGGGTCGATGGGCACTTAGGCTATTTCCATGTCTTGGCTATTATGAATTGGGCTGCAATAAACATTCTGGTGCAACTGTCTTTGTTGTAAAATAATTTTTGATTATCTGGGTATTTACCTAGTAGAGGAATTGCAGGATCGAACAGGTCTACTTTTAGTTCCTTGAGTGTTCTCCAAACTTCTTTCCAAAAAGGTTGTATTAGCTTGCATTCCCACTAGCAGTGTAGAAGCATTCCCTTCTCTCCACATCCACGCCAACATCTGTATGTAGTTTTAGGATTTTGTATTTTTTTTTTTTTGAGACAGTCTCAAGCTGTTGCCCTGGGTAGAGTGCTGTGGCATCACAGCTCACAGCAACCTGCATCTCCTGGGCTCAAGCGATTCTCCTGCCTCCTCCTCCCAAGTAGCTGAGACTATAGGCACTTGCCACAATGCCCAGCTATTTTTTGGTTGCAGTAGTTATTGTTATTTGGCGGCCCAGGCTGGATTCTCTGCTAGCTCAAGCGTATGTGGCTGGTGCCTTAGCCGCTTGAGCCGCAGGTGCCGAGCCAGTTTTGGGATTTTGTGATGTGGACTAATATTATTGGAGTTAGATGATATCTCAAAGTGGTTTTGATTTGCATTTCTCTGATGATTAAGGATGATGAACATTTTTTCATGTGTTTGTAGGCCATGTGCCTGTCTTCATCAGACAAGTTTCTGTTCAAGTCTCTTGCCCACATAGAAATGGGATCATTTGTTCTTTTCTTATTGATTAGTTTGAATTCTTCACATCTTTGTCAGAAGCATAACCTGCAAAAATCTTCTCCCATTCTGCAGGTTGTCTGCTTGCTTCACATACTGTAAAGCATACTTGGCTGTGCAAAAGCTTTTTAGTTTGATCAGATCCCAGTAATGGATTTTTGGTGTTGCTTCAATTGCCTGGGGAATCCTCCTCATAAAGTATTCTCCCAAGCCAATTTCTTCAGGTGTTTTCCCTGCACTCTCTTCTAGTATTTTTATAGTTTCATGTCTTAAGTTTTAATCTTTTATCCAGTGAGAATCAATTTTTATTAATGGTGAAAGGAGGGGGTCCAGTTTAAGTCTTCTACAGGTCACCAGCCAGTTCACCCAGCACCATTTGTTAAACAGGGAGTCTTTCCCCCACTGAATATTTTTGATAGGCCTGTTGAAGATCAAATGATGATAAGTAGCTGGGTTCATCTCTTGGTTCCCTATTCTATTCTGTAAATCTACTGCTCTGTTTTTGTGCTAGTACCATCACTTTGATATCTTAAGACAGACTTTCCCCTATTCCAAGGTTAAATATATTTATTTAAATGTTCTTTTTTGGGGAAAAAACCCCACACATTTTAAACTTTAATTTATATATAATTTATTTTTGTGTGATGATGCAGTCCATTTTTTATTTGTCCTTCTACCCCATTTTGAATGATTAACTAGTTGTCCCTACATTCTTTTTTTTTTTTTTTTTTTTTTTTATGGAGACAGTCATACTTTGTTGCCCTTGGTAGGGTGCCATGGCATCCACAGCTCACAGCAACCTCAAATTCTTGGGCTCAAGCGATTCTCCTGCCTCATCCTCCCAAGTAGCTGGGAGTACAGGCGCCCATCACAACACCCAGCCATTTTGGGCTTCCTGTCATTGTTTGGGAGGCCTGGGCTGGGTTTGAACCCGCCAGCTCTGGTGTATGTGGCTGGCGCCCTAGCCACTGAGCTACAGGCGCTGAGCCCCCTACATTCTTTTTAAATGATCTACACTTTCTCCATTATTTAATGCAACTGTTTTTTTTGAGACTGAGTTGCACTTTGTCACCCTTGATAGAGTGCCGTGGCTCACAGCGACCTCCCGCTCTTGTGCTCAAACGATTCTCTTGCCTCAGCCTCCCAAGTAGCTGGGACTATAGGCGCTGCCACAGTGCCCAGCTATTTTTAGAGCCCAGATCTGGTTCTTGCTCAGGCTGGTCTCAGACCTGTGAGCTCAGGCAATCCACCCACCTTAGCCTCCCAAGTGCTGAGATTTCAGGCATGAACTATGATGCCCAGCCCTCATTTATTTATTTATTTATTTATACCGTTGTGTGAAAGCTTTTTTTCCTGTATTAATGCATTTATCCACTTTTTTTTCCTTTTGTGACTTTTCACTTTGATGTCTTAAGACAGACTTTCCTTTATCCCAAGGTTAGATATATTTATTTAAATGTTCTTTTTTCAAAAAAATCCCCCCCATATTTTAAACTTTATATATAATTTATTTTTGTGTGAAGATACAGTCACTTTTCATGTGTCCTTCTACCCCATTTTGAATGATTAATTAGTTGTCCCTATATTCTTTTTATTTTCTTTATTTTAGAGGCAGAGTCTTACTCTGTTGACCTTGGTAGAGTGCAGTGGCATCATAGCTCACAGCAACCTCCAACTCCTTAGCTTAGGCGATTCCCTTGCCTCAGATTCCCAAGTAGCTGGGACTAAAGGTGCCCACCACAATGCCCACCCAGCCATTTTCTTGTTGCAGTTTGGCCCAGCCAGGTTCAAACCCACCACCCTCAGTATATGGGGCCAGTGCTCTACCCACTGAGCCACAGGCGCCACCCCCTACATTCTTTTTTAAATGATCTATACTTTCTCCGTTATTTGAAATGCAACTTTTAACATAAACTAGGTTCTTATTTCCTGCCTTTCTGTTTCATTAATGTTTGTTTATATACTCATTCTACACTATTTTAATTACAGTACTCTAATAATTTTATATTTCTCTTCCTTTTAAAATTTCTTTTTTTTTTTTATTGAATGGTAACTGTGTACATTAATGCACTCTGGGGTACAGTGTTGTGTTTTCACACACAATCTGAAACACTTCCATCAAACTGGTTAACATAGCCTTCATGTACCTTTTAAAATTTCTAATGATTATTCTTATGTAGTTATTAACCAAGCAAAAATTAGAATCAATTTGTCAAGTTTTCAGAAAGTCCTCTTTGGATATTTTGTTGGAATTTAACTGAATCTTTAGATTAATTTGAGAAGAGTAAACATTTTACAGTAAGGCCATCCATTTATTCAACTCATAGTAAATGTTCTTCAGAAAATGGCTTTATGTTCTAAATGCATTTAGTAGGTTTATTCCCAAGAATTTTAGACTTTTTTCTTTTTAATTAGATCTCTTTTTCTTTTATCTTTTCTAATTGGTTGTTATTGCTTTATACAAAGCCACTGATTTTTTTGTGTTTATTTTATAACTTGTCTTCTGATTAAACTCTTATTGTTTCTAATAGTTTCTAAATAGAAACTGTTTTCCAGTTTCTTAGTCATGCTGAAAAATCAAAATCATGTAAAAATAAGGATTATCTTGCTTACTTCTTTCCAAGAACCTCTTATTTTTGTTCTTGACTAATTGCATTGGATAGTAGCATTTAAACAAAGTTAAATAATGGTTGGGATAGTTAACATTCCTAATTTTTTTTTCTTTTTTAATGGGAATGCACTAAGGTTTAGAACAGAGAGATGCTTATGTGAATATATTGATTACATTAAAGAAGCTTGATTTTTATTCCTTTTTTAAAAAAATTACAGGGAGGCGCCTGTGGCTCAGTGAGTAGGGCGCTGGCCCCATATACTGAGGGTGGCAGGTTCAAACCCAGCCCCGGCCAAACTGCAACAAAAAATAGCCGGGCGTTGTGGCAGGCGCCTGTAGTCCCAGCTACTTGGGAGGCTGAAGCAGAAGAATCGCCTAAGCCCAAGAGTTGGAAGTTGCTGGAGCGACTCCGCTGCACTCTACCGAGGGCGAAAAAGTGAGACTCTGTCTCTTAAAAAAAAAAAATTACACTTGTTTTAAGTGAGTTTTATTTTTCATTTATTTATTTGAGATAGTCTCACTAAGTCACCCTTGGTGGAGAGCTACCTCAAACTCTTAGTCTTAAGCAATTCTTTTGCCTCAGCCTCCCAACTAGCTGGGACTATAGGTGCCCGCCACAAGGCCCGGCTATTTTTTGTTGCAGTTGTCATTGGTTAGCTGGCCCAGGGCCAGGTTTGAACCCACCACCCTCAGTGCATGTGGCCAGCAATGTAACCATAACCACTATGCTACGGGCACTGAGCCTTTAAGTGAATTTTAATGAAAAATTAATATTTATTTTTTAAAACATATCTGACAATTATTGAGACAAATGTAATTATTTTTCTTTTCTCTGTTGCTATGATAAAATGAATTTTTATATTTGTATTTATTTATATTAAATCATCCTTTTAAATTGTGGGCTGACCTCTTTTGATCAAAGTGTTTTGTTTTTGTTTTTTTTTTGAGCCAGAGTCTCACTTTGTTACCCTGGTTAGTGTGCAGTGACATTATTATAGCTCCCAGCAATCTCAAATTCCTGGGCTCAAGCTGATCCTCCTGCCTTAGCCTTTTGAGTAGCTGGGACTACAGGCACCCACCACAATGCCTGGCTAATTTTTCTGTTTTTAGTAGAGATAGGGTCTCGCTTTGCTCAGGCTGCTCAGGCTGGTCTGGATCTTGTGAGCTCAAGCAATGCTCCTCCCTCGGCCTCCCAGAGTGCTAGGATTATAGGCATGAGCCACTGAACCTGTATTGTTTTTATTTTTAAATAAATTCCTTGATTTTATTTGAAATTATTTGTAGCATGGAAAGTGGTCTGTGGTTTTCTTTTGTGTTAATTTTGTTCAGTGTAATAAGCTGCCTACATACAAATAATTACAAGGCTCTCATTTCTTTGTGCTTTGGAACAGTTGCGTGGGAATCACCCTCTTTTTGAAAATAGGTGTTCAAAGATTTATATTGCCCACTCTTTAAAATGCAGTAATCTCAGGGAAGTTTTAACTTAGTATTTTAGTGTAAACAGGAGCAGAACAGAATGTAATTATCTAGTGAAGAGTTTACTTTTGTTTGGTAATGATGTATTTGTTATCTTTTTATTATCTAGGCTTTGGTGCTAGTGCTAGTGCTGAATTGCTAGTATTACACTCACCATCTGAGGTTCACAAAACTTTTGTTTTAATATTGAACAGATGTTACTGTTTAGTTCTACAGCCTTGCAGATACACAAAATATGTCTACCTGGGCTCTGCTTTATACTCATGGAAAGCAAGAAGTAAAAATTTCCCTGATTAGAGGCTTTGGAAGAGTGGGTATTCCAGTTTAATTCTATTTATATGAAAGTATAAAGGTTAAAAAAAAATTGAAACTTTAACTCTGTGTTGAATGCAATTCTAAAGTAGAGCTAATGATTTCACTTTTCTCCTCTAGTAAGTTTGGCATGTTCAGACCTAGTTGTTTTATTGTACAACTCCTAGAGTGCCTGAAGCTTACATTATAAAGATCCTTTCTAGAACTTTAGATATAAGAGGATGTAATTAATTATTTTTTATTAAATCATAACTTTGTACATTGATGCATTTATGGGGTTCAGGGTACTGCTTCAATATACAATGTGAAATGCTTACATTGAACTAAGTAACACATAAGTAATACTCATTTCTTAATGGTTTTGAAATGTACCATTGCATCATGCACATTAGGTGATGTCCCCCCAAATACTTACTCTCCTCCCATGTCCCTCCTCCCCTCCAGTCTCTCTCTTCTTTTCTTCTACTTTCTGGACTAGAGGTATGTTTTGACATTCTTATGAGTGTGTGGGTGGTTATATATTGATTTCATAGTAGTATTGAGTACACTAGATACTTTTTTTTCCATTCTTGAAATACTTTACTAAGAAGAATATGTTCCAGCTCCATCCAGGTAAACATAAAAGATGTGAAGTCTCCATCTTTTTTTATGGCTGCATAGTATTCCATGGTGTACATATACCACAATTTGTTAATCCATTCATGGGTTGACAGGCACTTGGGCTATTTCCATGTCTTGGCCATTATGAATTGGGCTGCAATAAACATTCTGGTGCAAATGTCTTTGTTGTAAAATAATTTTTGATCATCTGGGTATATACCTAGTAGAGGAATTGCAGGATCGAACAGTAGGTCTACTTTTAGTTCCTTGAATGTTCTCCAAACTTCTTTCCAAAAAGGTCGTATTAGTTTGCATTCCCACTAGCAGTGTAGAAGCGTTTCCTTCTCTCCACATCCACGCCCCATCTGTAGTTTGGGGATTTTGTGATGTGGGCTTATCTTTTTGGAGTTAGATGATATCTCAAAGTGGTTTTGATTTGCATTTCTCTGATGATTAAGGATAATGAGCATTTTTTCATGTGTTTGTAGGTCATGCGCCTGTCTTCATCAGATAAGTTTCTGTTCAAGTCTCTTGCCCACATAGAAATGGGGTTCTTTATTCTTTTCTTATTGATTAGTTTGAGTTCTCTGTAGATTCTAGTTATCAGACCTTTGTCAGAAGCATAATCTGCAAAAATCTTCTCCCATTCTGCAGGTTGTCTGCTTGCTTTACATACTGTAAAGCATACTTGGCTGTGCAAAAGCTTTTTAGTTTGATCAGATCCCAGTAATGGATTTTTGGTGTTGCTTCAATTGCCTGGGGAATCCTCCTCATAAAGTATTCTCCCCAGCCGATTTCTTCAGGTGTTTTCCCTGCACTCTCTTCTAGTATTTTTATAGTTTCATGTCTTCAGTTTAAATCTTTTATCCATTGAGAATCAATTTTTATTAATGGTGAAAGGAGGGGGTCCAGTTTCAGTCTTCTACAGGTCACCAGCCAGTTCACCCAGCACCATTTGTTAAACAGGGAGTCTTTCCCCCACTGAATATTTTTGATGGGCTTGTTGAAGATCAAATGATAAGTAGCTGGGTTCATCTCTTGGTTCTCTATTCTGTTCCATAAATCTACCGCTCTGTTTTTGTGCCAGTACCAAGCTGTTTTGATCACTATAGATTTATAGTATAGCCTGAAGTCTGGTAATGTGATACCTCCTGATTTGTTCTTATTTCTGAGTAATGTATTTGCTATTCGAGGTTTTTTTCTGATACCGTATAAAATGAAGTACTATTTTTATAAATTCTTTAAAGTATGACAATGATGCTTTAATAGGAATTGCATTAAATCTGTAGATTGCTTTGGGTAGTATGGACATTTTAACAATGTTGATTCTTCTCAGCCATGAGCATGGTATGTTAACCATTTGTTAACATCTTCATCTATTTCTTTTCTCAGAGTTTCATAGTTCTCTTTATAGACATCTTTCACATCCTTTGTTAGGTAAATTCCCAGATATTTCATCTTTTTTGGCACTATTGTAAAAGGAATAGAGTCCTTGATTGGTTTTTCAGCTAGACTATTATTGATGTATATAAAAGTTACTGGAGTTCCATTGGTAGCGGGAGCAGCGAGCGCACCCCGGAGAGCCCTGAGCAGCCCCACTGCCACCCTGGCCCTAGTTATCATCACACACCGAGCCGCTGCTGCCGCAGCCTGCCCCAGTCACCATCACTACAACCATGAGCAGTAAGGCTAACACCCAGCAGCCGCCCGCCGCCCCCGCCCTCAGGGCTGCCGACACTAAGCCTGGCACTACTGGCAGCGGTGCAGGGAGTGGTGGCCCTGGCGGCCTCATATCGGCGGCCTCTGCGGGCTGGGACAAGGAGGTTATCACAAGGAAGTTTTGGGGAACAGTAAAAGGTTCAGTGTCAGAAAGGGATATGGTAGCTTGGCACCTATGGCTTTTAAGTAGCTAATGTGCCAGTCACATACACCTGAGCTGCTAGGTTTGAATCCAGCTTGGGCCCGCCAAACAACAATGACGGCTGCAACGAAAAAATAGTCGCGTGTTGTGGCAAGTGTCTGTAGTCCCAGCTACTTGGGAGGCGGAGGCAAGAGAATCGCTTAAGCCCAGGAATTGGAAGTTGCTGTAAGCTGTGATGCCACCGCACTCTACCCAGGGAGATAGCTTGAGGCTGTCTCCAAAAAAAAAAAAAAACGAAGAAGAAGAAGAAGAACCCTAGGAAGTACCTTAGCAGTGTAGAAAATGGAGAGACTGTGGAGTTTGATATTGTTGAAGGAGAAAGGGATGCGGAGGCGGCAAATGTTACAGGCCCTGGTGGAATGGCAGTAAATATGCAGCAGACCGTGACCATTATAGGTGCTATCCACGTGGCAGGTGTCCACCATGCAATTCCCAGAAGAATTACCAGAATAGTGAGAGTGGGGAAAAGAACGAGAGACCAGATAGTGCTCCTGAAGGCCAGGCCCAACAACACCGGCCCTACCGCAGGCGAAGGTTCCCACCTTCCACCCTCTCCTACATGTGGAGACCCTATGGGTGTCGACCACAGTGTACCAACCCTCCTGTGCAGGGAGAAGTGCTCAACCGTGCTGACAACCAGGGTGCAAGGTAGACCAGTAAGGCAGAATATGTATTGGGGTTATAGACCACAATTCCGCAGGGGCCCTCCTGGCCAAAGATAGCCCAGAGAGGACAGCACTGAAGAGGATAAAGAGAATCAAGGAGATGACGCCCAAGGTCAACAGCTGCCTCAACGTTGGTACCATCGCAACTTCAATTACCGACGCAGACGCCCAGAAAACACTAAACCACAAGATGGCAAAGAGACAAAAGCAGCTGATCCACCAGCTGAGCAGGGCGGGGCTGAGTAAATGCCGGCTTACCATCTCTACCATCATCTGGTTTAGTCATCCAACAAGAAGAAATGAATATGAAATTCCTGCAGTAAGAAATGAACAAAAGATTGGAGCTGAAGACCTTAAGTGCTTGCTTTTTACCCGTTGACCAGATAACTAGAACTATCTGCATTACCTATGCAGCATGAAGTTTTTATTACTTTTACCTAAAGAAGTCTTTTTTGGTAATAACAAACACGTTTTTTTAAAAAGCCCGGTTTTTCTCAATACGCCTTTAAAGGTTTTTTAATTGTTTCATATCTAGTCAAGTTGAGATTTTTAAGAACTTCATTTTTAATTTGTAATAAAAGTTTATAACTTGATTTTTTCAAAAAAGTCAACAAACTGCAAGCACCTGTTAATAAAGGTCTTAAATAATAATAATAATAATAATAAAGCTACTGACTTGTAAGTATTGATTTTGTATCCAGAGACGCTGCTGTATTCCTTGATCACTTCTAAGAGTTTTGAAGTTGAGTCCCTGGGATTTTCCAGGTATAGGATCATGTCATCAGCAAAGAGTGAGAGTTTGATCTCTCTCCTCTGACCCTATTTGGATACCCTTGATCGCCTTCTCTTGCCTGATTGCAATAGCTAAGACTTCCATTGCCTGATTGCAATAGCTAAGACTTCCATTACTATGTTAAATAGCAGTGGAGACAGTGGGCATCTTTGCATCATTCCCGATCTGAGTGGAAATATTTTCAATTTTACACCATTCAATATGATATTGGCTGTGGGTTTGCTGTAGATGGCCTCTATCAGTTTAAGAAAAGTCCCTTCTATGCCTGTTTTCTTAAGAATTCTGATCATGAAAGGATGCTGGATATTATCAAAGGCTTTTTCTGTGTCAATTGAGAGAATCATGAAAGAGGATGTAAACAGTATTGAATAAGATCAGGCTGCCTGGGAACAGTCTGTGATTATGGCTTGTTTTCTTATTTAACTTGTAAAAATAAAACACATTGGATGGTGGGTGGGAGTAGTGAGCAGATTATGTCTTTCAGTTGGATGTTGTTTCACATCAAGATAGAATGTATGGTATCCCTGGCTTTGGACCTACGTACAGAAGGAAACACATTTTTCTACTTGTTGTAACACAAACTGCTGGGCCCTACTCCAGAGTTTCTGCTTTATCAGGTCTTGGGTGGGGCCTGAGAATTTGCATTTCTAACAAGTTCTGAGGTGATGGTGATACTGCTGGTCCAGGAACTCGTTTTTTGAGAAGCACTACTGTAACTAACTATAAATTGTAGAAATCTGGTTCTAGAAGAAGGCTTTGTTTGGTCTGGGATAAGAAGCTTGCATGCAGATCATGAAAGATTCAACCCTAGATGCTAGCATAGTGTTGAGTTCAGGTAAGGAGCAATACACAATAATATTAACACAATTCTTGTTTTTCATGATTGGAAGTCCTAGTCAACTATCAAGTGAGAAATTCCATTTCATTTGCAAGGCTTAGAGAGACATGGGAATTCTAGTCAAATAGGATTCAGTGATTGACCCCATGAGCATAGGAGTAAGTTATATGTCAATTTTTGTTTCCCTGATCATTTAGCATTTAGCCTTGCTTTAGAAGGGTCTTCTATCATTTTTTAACTGGCAAAGAGCTGTGAGTGCTTATTAAATTGGAAGCTTTGTGTGTTTTTTAAATTATTACTCACGTTTGTTTATTTTTTTGTTTTGTTTTGTTTTGTTTTTTTGAGACCGAGCCTCAAGCTGTCCCCCAAGGTAGAGTGCTGTGGCATCACAGTTCACAGCAACCTCCAACTCCTGGGCTCAAGCGAGTCTCCTGCCTCTGCCTCCCAAGTAGCTGGGACCACAGGCGCCCACCACAATGCCTGGCTATTTTTTGGTTGCAGCCGTCATTGTTGATACTGGGGACAGCTATGAAAGATAAAATAGTGTGTGTGTATGTGTATACACACAAATATATATTTATATATTTCTCCCAAAAAAGTATACACATTTTTAAGAAAGTAAAAACCTACATTAAATTTGTAATAGTCACATCACATTTGACTTCCACAATTACAAGGGGTCCTTAAATGTGACTTATATTCATCTTTTGTTATTGGTATATTGAGTATTACAATTTTACTACAGTTTTTTCCTTTCTTAAAATGTGCATGTATTGTTTGGCACCCTCTGTGCTATGGGCACCGAGCCTGTTTGGCACCCTCTGTATATGTATATACACATGTATATGTCACACACACATTTTTAAGATTTATTGCTGGCTAGGCGCCTGTGGCTAAGGCACCAGCCACATACACCTAAGGGGGTGGGTTCGAATCCAGCCTGGCCCGCCAAACAACAATGACAACTGCAACCAAAAAATAGCTGGGCATTGTGGCGGGCACCTGTGGTCCCAGCTACTTGGGAGGCTGAGGCAAGAGACTCGCTTGAGCCCAGGAGTTGGAGGTTGCTGTGAGCTGTGATGCCACAGCACTCTACCCAGGAGGAAAGCTTGAGGCTCTGTCTCAAAAATAAAATAAAAAGATTTATTGTTAGCTAAGGGGAAAGATATCTATGCTGAGTTTGGGAATCATATGTAGAATCTTTGGGTTGAAGAGAAGGGAAATTCTGGAAGCCACACCTTTTCATCAAGGAGTTTTGCTTTAACAAGTTTTTCTTGCTTGTCAACTCTCTGCTGTTCCACTGCTAATAGCCTCAGTTGACCAGCTGATCCAGCCTAGACTGTTTGAAGAAATAACTGGTTACAGACAGTGGGTTAGGCAGATTCTTGACTTGGAAACATTCCTATTTTGCTTCCCTTATCCACTCTTAAGAGTTTGGGTAAAGAAAAGGAAGGTAGAACTAAATCCTACTGACCTGACATATGGTGAACCTTGGCTGCATATCAAAAACAACTGAAATTCTTTTCTATTTTTTTTTAATTTTTATTTAATTTTATTTTTTTGAGACAGAGCCTCAAGCTATCCCCCTGGGCAGAGTGCCGTGACATCACGGCTCACAGCAACCTCCAGCTCCTGGGCTCAAGCGAGTCTTCTGCCTCAGCCTCCCAAGTAGCTGGGACCACAGGGGCCCACCACAACGCCCAGCTATTTTTTGGTTGCAGCCGTCATTGTTGTTTGGAGGGCCGGGCTGGATTCCAACCCACCACCTTAGGTGTATGTGGCTGGTGCCTTAGCCACTTGAGCCACAGGTGCCGAGCCTGAAATTCTTTTCTAAAAATCAATACAGGGGCAGCACCTGTGGCTCAGTGAGTAGGACACTGACCCCATATACCCAGGGTGGTGGGTTTGAACCCAGCCCCGGACAAACTGCAACAAAAAATAGCTGGGCATTGTGGTGGGTGCCTGTAGTCCCAGCTACGCGGGAAGCTGAGGCAAGAGAATCACCTAAGCCCAGGAGCTGGAGGTTGCTGTGAGGCATTCCACTGAGGGTAACAAAGTAAGACTCTTTCTCTAAAATAAAAAATAAATAAAATAAAAAAATAAAGATAAAAATCAATACAGATTCAGGGCCAACTTCCATGCCATCGAAATTATAATCTCCTAAAATGGATGGGGGGGGCTCCTCTGGATTTTTAATAACTTCCTCAAGTAATTTTATGTAGGCAGCTGGGCTCTATGTCTCAGATCAAATTAGTGATGGTCCCAGGTGAATTTTCATCAGGTGGTTGTGAAATAGAATAAAAATAAAGACCTTATAGTGTTTTTCATAAAACTAAATATATTCAGTTCAAAGGATTATGTTTTGCATTGAATTAAAGCCTTCCTGTGGTTTTTGGTGCTAAAATATCCTTTTATAGAATGATGTTGATCAGGATGTTTTTATAATCCTTACTTAGTTTTTAAAAAAAAATTGGGATCTGTGCTAAAACTCTAAACAAGAAAAAGACAAACAAACAAACAAAAAACAATTGGAATCCTATATTGTCAGAATATTTTGAAAATTTTCCTAGTTTATAAAATCCTAAAAACTGAGTACCTCTGATCTAATTCTTGGAAAGTTTTAAAATATTTTGGGATATAGGTCCATAGAAGGTCTGAAACTCTTGGGGCGACATGAATTTCAGAACTTGTAATTTTTCAGATTTTAGAAAGAAGCTTTCTGTAGATGTTATGTGATGCCCAATGTGTCTACTGCAGCATCCTTAGTCATACACATTATTATTTCTGACCAAAACAGGAGTATCACACTAAGCGGAATAGATGTAAAGGCTGTACATAGCTTCACATCAGTCCAGGCCAAGTTTTACTGTCATGTAAATTTTGACATAAAGTACAAGAAATTTTTTTAGCTTTTAGAGCTCTTTTGGATATTGGAATTGTGCATGATGGATTATGGGACTATTTGGAGGCCTGCTATCTCATCTTAAAAGTGCCAGCAAGCTTAGCCGGGCGTGTGGCAGGCGCCTGTAATCCCAGCTACCTGGGAGGCTGAGGCAAGAGAATCCCTTAAGCCCAAGATTTGGAGGTTGCTGTGAGCTGTGATGCCATGGCACCCTACCCAGAGTGACAGCTTGAGACTCTATCTCCAAAAAAAAAAAAAAAGTGTCAGCAAGCTTCAAATTAAATGGGGCTTTGTATGTTTACAGTAGGGAATATAAATTAGTTTGATTTAAACACACTAGCATATGCTGTAATCTTATTCATATATTCTTTCTAAAGACCTTAGTTCTTGTGTTAAATAACATTTTTCTTCACCCTGGTTCCCCCAACTCCTTTGTAATATTTAAGATTGGAGTTTTTTTATCACAGTCTTTCTGGAATTAAAGTGGGAAGTGGGAAAGTATAAAGTAGTATTCTAGTCTTCTCCTTGTGTATTTAGGTAGAGTACTTGTTTTTTTTTTTTTTTTTTTATCTAACTCAGTTGTCTACTGGGGCCTTCTCTTTCTCTTAAAGGTCTGGGAAATTTGTCTTAAATGCTTTCCCAATTTATGAGGTACTTCAATTTGACCCTTGCAACTCTGATGTAGAATCTGCCTCTTTAGTTGTTCCCACACCAAAAAAATCCACAGGCTCCTAAGCTTTGTATGGGCCTGGTAGTTTTACTGAAAACTGAAGGTCTTAAGGTGTAGTTCATATTAACACAGTTGGAGGGCTTTCATTCTCTGAAATATACACTCTTGACCTTTTCTGCTTCATTCTGTTG
Source organism: Otolemur garnettii (assembly GCF_000181295.1). Taxonomy (NCBI): domain Eukaryota; kingdom Metazoa; phylum Chordata; class Mammalia; order Primates; family Galagidae; genus Otolemur; species Otolemur garnettii. The sequence goes on from NW_003852463.1 coordinate 4,801,916, forward strand.
TAGCACCATGTTCCCATTAGGTAGAGAAACATTTTCTTTTCTCCTAGGAAACAATCCTGACCTTACCTTGGTCCCTCAAGGACTCTTTTTCTCCCCAAAATTAACTTTGAAGGAGTTTCTCTCATCCAAAATGGGTCCCCTTCCTGAAAAGACTTCTAGTGAATACAGTTTTCACTACCTTGTTACATAATGTATTTAGGTTGCTTGGCTCCCTTTCCCCATTATGCTGTAGCAAACAAATCTTTTTTTCCAGAAGTATATCAAATAAAATGAGCATGTGGTCTCTTTTGGTTATTTTTGTTAGAATCCATGGCGTAGGTTTAGATAATTCCACTGTGGCAAGCTTTTATACTGAGCCTACAGCTCATAAAGAGAATGTTACAGCCACCTGATGTTATTAAGTGCTAAAATAGTAAACAACACATATTTTTTATTCTAGAGGTGTTTTTTCTTCCTTGAGTAATTTAATCTGTCAAAAACAGATTTCAGAGTACTATTATCACTGGCTGTTCGTACTCAATGAAGAGTGCTCAGCTATAGATACCAGCCCTTAAAGACATGGGCTTCCTGGCTAGGAAATGAGATTTAGAACAGGGCCTTCTAGACATGGCAGTTAGTAAACAGATTTTTTTTTTTTTTAAGAGACAGAGTCTCACTTTGTTGCCTTGGTAGAGTGCTGTGGCATCACAGCTCACAGCAACTCCAGCTCTTGGGCTTAGGCGGTTCTCTTGCCTCAGCCTCCTGAGTAGCTGGGACTACAGGCGCCCACCAAAATGCCTGGCTATTTTTTTTTGTTGTTGCAGTTTGGCCAGGGCCGGGTTTGAACTCGCAACCCTCAGTATATGGGGCCAGCGCCCTACTCACTGAGCCACAGACGCCGCCCTAAACAAGTCATTTATTTAAGGAGCTGGTGGGTGCACAGAGGCATGCTAGAAGTTATAAAAGACTTGATTTCTTGACCTCAAGAAACTTCCAAGGTTATAGAATGCTCCCACAATAAATAATGAGTAATCTTCTCTCAGACATATGTATAATCAAATGTGAAATGAGGTGAAGACCTTAGGCAGAGATTGTATTCAGGCTTCTATTTTGATATAATTTTGATATAATTATGTATTTAAAAAACAAATTGGCATTATATCAGTCTAAGGCTGGTATCAGTTTAGAGGCTTTTGTTTTATTTGTGAGGAAAGTTATACATATATATAATTAATTTGCTCATAGGAATTTTAATGTTATCTGTTAATAGTTATTGAGTTCACAATATTTAATAGTATAATATCTTTTTGGAGCTGGATCTGGAGAAGTCAAGGTCCATGTGCTAACAACTATTGGATGTTATCCTGGGAGGATAATTGATTACCTTTAACTGGAGGAAGTTAGAACTTGAAGATGGGAGTCTGATACAGAGCTCTTGCCACCATTGGCAGGTCTGTTGATTCTTTTCCCTTTGGAAGTACCTTCAAATGCCTGATGGAGTACATCTTATGACTGTTTGGTACATTACCAGTAGAATAATAGTAACATCACAGAATATTCTTGGGACATTGTTTCTAAAACTTTGTGTGTTGTTCATAGGTATCAGGTTTAAAATGTAATAAATACATGTAATTAAAGGCAATAAATAAATTTGGTAAATGCTTGGTAAATTAAAGTTAAATAGAACTTCTCAGAACAATGATTTACATGGTTATGGATTTTTTTTTTAAGTGTGTTCATAAGACTACAGTTCATAGAATATCAATTTGGGAACTGCTGATGTAGGAATTAGGGTAATTAGGATTTGGACAATTCCACATAGAGTTTGTCACTATTTTGGAGGAATATGTTCTTAGTCTTTAGTCTTTCTATTTATCAGAATTACCTACAAGAAATTAACAAACAAAAATGCAGATGTTGAGTCTTGGCTCTGACCTAACAAATCAGAGTATCTGAAAAGTATGGTTGCAGAAAAGCTTCCAGATGATTTTGGTATACTCCTGAGACTGAGAACCCCTGAATTAGAATAGGCCTTCTCACCATTTGCTAAATGAATTTTTAATACTGTTTGAGAATGCATCTGTTTTATTTCTTTGGGTCTGGTCCAGGGACTAAACTGTTGCTGTAATTAAATTCAATGTTGTCATTCTTCCCAGAGTGTCTATATCCAGATTTTCAGATTCCACTTAATCAATTGGGCAAATTTATAGGTCAGTATCGGACCCATTTTAAACAATAATAGAAAAGAGATTGCATTATATATATATTGTGTTTCTAATCTGCCTTGAGTTTAAATTAGAAGATGCCCCTATTTGTAATTTACTTTTGTTTTGATATATTTTACTATTAGGGATCATATAAATGATTTTCCTCTTTTTCTTGACTTCCTTATAAACTAATAAGTTTTTGAAAGCTTTTTGTCAGCTTCCAATTGTAGGTATGTTTAGTTTTCTGTGTGCTTGATAAGGTCAGACAACCTATTTGCAAGTACTGTTCTTACATCAAATGAAAGATATCTAATGGAGCATTTTGCATTGAGGTCAATATAGGAAAGCTTAGCAGAGTGATTATTTGTTTTCTGTTAAAGTCCACGCAGCTTCTCAATGAACAAATGAAATAGAAATATTGGGGGGGAAATCACTGTAATTAGAGATTTACCTGGAACCTGTTTCTGTTTTTTGTTTTTTTGCAGTTTTTGGCCAGGGCCAAGTTTGAACCCGCCACCTCCAGCACATGGAGCCAGTGCCCTACTCCTGTGAGCCACAGGCGCCACCCTGTTTTTTTTGTTTGTTTTTTTTTTTTTTAGAGACAATCTCACTTTGTCACCCTCAGTAGAGTGCCATGGTGTCACAGCTCACAGCAACCTCCAGCTCTTGGGCTTAGGTGATTCTCTTGCCTCAGCCTCCCGAGTAGCTGGGACTCTAGGCGCCTGCCACAACGCGCGGCTATTTTTTTGTTGCAGTTTGGCCGGGGCTGGGTTTGAACCCGCCACCCTCGGTGTATGGGGCCGGCGCCCTACTCACTGAGCTACAGGTGCCGCCCCTGTTTCTGTTTTTTTGAGCTAGGTTCTCACTCTATGGCTAGAGTACAGCATCATCATCATAGTTCATTGAAACCTCAGATTCCTGGGCTCAAGTGGTCCTGCCATCTGAGCCTCCCAAGTAGCTGGAATTACAGGCACACACTGCCATGCCCAGCTAAATTTAAATTTTATAATAAAATTTATAGAGCTGGCCATCTCTCTTTGTTGCCCAAGCTCATCTTAAACTCTAGTCTCAAGCAATCCTCTTCCCTTGGCCTCCTAAAGTGCTTATATTACAGGCATGAGCCACCACCCTTGGCCTGGAACCTGTTTGTCAAATCTGGCCCAAGCCCCAAATAGGTAAACTACTCTCCCACATCCTTTCTTCTTTGATACCCGACCAAATGGTGAAGGAAATCTGATGAGCTTATTAACTTATAAAACAAGGAGACCGAGAATTTGTTAGTGCAAGTTATTACATGGCATATAAAAATGTATTCTATGCGAATTTAAAAGACTTTATAAAATTATTTCCTGTATTGCTCTGATAGCTTTAAAATGTGTGTATATATGTGTGTGTGTTTGTGACCTTGCAAAAAATTAGAAGAGAAAACAAAAAGGACGTTAAAAAGTTGGAGAGTTAAGAGTTTGATAGGTTAATCCAGCAACTGTCCAGGAAAGCATACTTGTATTTGTAGGACATAAGCATTCCTACCATCAGGGAAATAAAATCTCCTGCTATGGAGTAAGGCTGTTTTATGTGGTTTGATAATGGTTAAATCCCTCTCTTGATGCTCTTCTTCTTGCTCCTCTGATTCATGCTCACCATGCAACCACCTATTGCTAGTTAAGAATCTTAGGCATTTGCAAGATGTGGAATCAACCCAAGTGCCCATCAACCATGAATGGATTAATAAACTGTGGTATATGTATACCATGGAATAGTATTTAGCCATAAAAATATGGAGACTTTATATCTTTTGAAGTAACCTGGATGGAGTTGAAGAATATTCTTCTTAGGAAAGAATCACAGGAATAGAAAAGCAAGTATCCAACAGACTCAATACTCATAAAAAGCCAGTAGGTGAATAGTTACAGACACATATGGAAGAAAAACATAATTAAATTCAAGTCAGGGATGGGGGAGGAGGGAAGAGGCAAGGGGATTGGCATGCTCTCACTTAATGGGCACAATGTAGGGGTATATGGCACACCTCCTGGGTGAAGTGCTGAACTACAACTTGGACTACACCTAACAAAGGCATTCAGTGTAACCTAATTGTATTTGCATATTAATCTGAAATTCAAAAACAAGAATCTTAGGCATTTAGATTTTGAATTATGGAGATGTACTATTCAAAAAATAAACAAATATTCCCTTTTGCCTTCCCAGGGCCTACACTATCAATTATATCTTCTCTTTCCTATATATGTAACCCCTTCCTCTTCACCAGACTCTTGCTATGAACATTTAAACATGAGCTACACTCTCCAGTCTTTAAAGACAAATAGTTTCTACGTACTTCTCAACCCTTCTGTTTCTGTCCATTCCTGTCTTCCCTTGGCAGTGGACTCTTTGAAAGCATTATCTAATGTTATGCGTAATGTCATCTACAATTCATCCTACTTCCTTTTGGCTTTCACTCTCATTTCTCTCCATGGAGACTGTTCTCATTAAAGTCATCAGAGACCTCAGCATCCTGAATTCTGTGGACACCTCTCAGCCTTCCTCTTACTTGAGCTTTTGACAGCCTTCTACTTTGCTACTCTACTGGAAGTGTTCTAGTTTCCTGTGGCTGCTATAACAAATTAACGAACTGGTGGCTTAAAACAACAAAATTTATTCTCTTATAGTTCTCAAGGCCAGAAGTCCAAAATCAAGGTATTGGCAGGCCTGCCCTTCCTCTGGATGCTCTAGGGGAGAATCTGTTCTTTGCCTTTTCCAACTTCTGGTGGCTGTGGGCATTCCTAGACTTGTGGCCACACCACCCCAATCTCTGCCTCTAGGGTGACATTGCCTTCTCCTCTTCTATCTTAACTCTCCCTCTGCCTTTCTCTTACATACCTATTATTTGATTTAGGGCCCACCTGGATAATTTAGGATAACTTCCTTATCTCAAGGACCTTAATTTAATTACGTATACAAAGACACTTTTCCCAAATAAAGTAGCCTTTGAAGTTTCCAGTGATTTGGTTATGGGCATATCTGCCATTGAACCCACTACACTGAGGTTCTGTCTTTTCTTGATTCCTGTTACCCTACACTCTTTTGGCTTTCTTCTCAATCCTCTGTCTTCTCAGTTTCTTTTTCATATTATCCTCCTCCTGTACCTGAGTTTTTAAAATGTTCATACACATCAGAGCTGGGTCTTGGACCTTCTTTCCATCTCACTTTGCATTTTCTCCCTAGTCAGTATCCTCTAGTCCCATGATTTCAGTTACCATTTATATAAATGACTACTCCAACTTTCTATATTTAGCCAGACTTATCCTATTCTTGATACATACAGCCAACCTACTTAACATCACCATTTGAGTATTTCAGAGGCACTGCAAATATAACATGTCCAAAATAGAACTCATCACCCTTTTTACCCCCACCCTCTTAACACCACCCAAGAAAAGTTTGCCCTTCCCACAGAGTTCCTTGGCTCAGTGAATAATATTACCATCCACCCAGCTGCTTGTGCCAAAATTATCCTTGATATTTCCCTCACCCTGACTTCCCCACATCCAGTTCATCACCAAAAACTTCTAAAATAGTTTTGGAGTCTGCCTACTTCTCTTCTTACTGCCATCATCTGAGTCCAAGCAGCCACCCTATTGTCACCTGTATTAGAGCATGAGCGTCTTGTTGGCCTCTTATCATCTACTCATGGTCTCTCCAATCCATTTTCCATACACAGCAGCCTGAGTGATCTCAAAATATAAGTTGAATCATATCAGAGGACTGCCGAGAACTCCTTATAATGGCTTCCATAGCTTTTAGGATGAAGTCCAAAATCCTTCATGTGGTTTCCATCTGCCTCTCCAACCTCATCTTTCTTCCTTGCTATTCTCCAGCAACATGCCTACCTACCTTCTTTTAGTTCCTGAAAGTTCCCTCCTGCCTCCGAGTCTTTACATATGCTTTTCCCTCCCCTCCTATTGCTAGCCAACTTATATTCTTTATATGTCAGTGAAAATGTTTCTTGTTCAAGGAAACCTTTCCTCTACTTCTGTACTAGATTAGATACCCCGTTGTTTTCTAAAAGTGCTTTTTACTTCTTTTATAGCACAGATCATAATTATTCTTAAATATTCACTGTCTTTTTCTTAAGAGAATATAAATACCACCAGGACAAGAACTATGTACCCCATCAAAGCAACAGTCAACAGTCAAACATAGGCTGGGTGCAGTGGCTCACACCTGCAGTCCTAGCACTCTGGGAGGCTGAGGCAGAAGCATCTTTCCAGATCAGGACTTCAAGATCAGCTTAACCAAGAGTGAGACCCTGGTTCTACCAAAAATAGAAAAAAGAAAATTAACCAGAAGTGGTGGCACACCTTTGTAGTCCCAGTTACTTGGAAGGTTGAGGTAGAGGATTGCTTGAGCCCAGGAGTTTGAGGTTGCAGTGAGCTATGATGATGCCATTGTACTCTATCAAGGATGACAGAGTGAGAAACTGTCTCCAAAAAAAAAAAAAAGTCAAACACAATGCCCAGCATCAATAGACACTCAGATATTAATGAGTAAGTGAATCTAATATCCTGAGTTGCTAGGATATAACTGAGAGAAGGAAAACCTGAATCCAGCAGCAGCATATGTGAAGTAGAATAAAATTTAAAACTGCTATCCACAATATTGAATCCTAAAACTGCTATTAACCAGAACTGAAGTAGTGAAACTGTAGGAAACAGAATAGGAGAGACTAGTTTTTGTATCACTTTTTCAACAGACTCTTTGCAAGTAATTTAGTCAAAAGTCCCAAGTAGTCTTCACAATCAAACTGTTATCATCGGTATAAGACAAGTTTATATTGTAGCTTCTGAAAAATCTCATTTAGGTTCAAAGAATAGCTAATTTGTGGTATGAGTGCTTGGATCTGAAAGTTGTGGGTGTTCAAAGTGTTGAACTGATGAAGCATTTAGACTTTTTTTTTCTTTGTTGAGACAGAATTCTACCCTATGTCCTGAGCAGAGTGCAGTGGCATCATAGCTCACTGCAACCTCAGACGCAGGCTGTGGGCATCCTGCTGCCTCAGCCTCCAAAGCTGCTGGGATTACAGGTGTTCACTGCAGTGCCCTGCTGGGTTTTTCTCACTCTCGCTCAGAGAAGCCTTGAACTCCTGAGCTCAAGCAATTCTCCCACCTCAGCCTCCCACAGTGCTGGTATTACAGGCATGAGCCACCATGCCTGGTGATGAAGGATTTATACTTGAAATATCCTAGGTATATTAAAAATCTTCAAGCTCTGTATAGGTTGGAACTGAGGTTCTTATTTCAAGCCAATAATTCTATTCTATTCTATTCTATTTTTAAGACAGAGTCTCAAGCTGTCACCCTGAGTAGAGTGCCATGGTGTCACTGCTCATAGCAACCTCAAACTCTTGGGTTTAAGCGATCCTCCTTGCCTCAGCCTCCCAAGTAGCTGGGATCACAGACACCTGCCACAACTCCTGGCTATTTTTGATTATAGTCGTCATTGTTGTCTGCCAGGTCTGGGCTGGATTTGAACCCACCAGCTCCGGTGTATGTGGCTGGTGCCTTAGCCGCTTGAGCAATAGGTGCTGAGCCAAGCCAATTATTTTAGACACAAACCCTTGACTATGATAAAATGCTAAATCAACTGTTTGGCAAGCCTTAGTCCCCCTATATTGACTATTAACAGAGCTGGGTGCTTTCCTGTTTTCAAAAATGACAACTGTTATTTTCCATTTTCAGCATGTTTGCCAGGTATATAAGAAGGACAGTGGAGTAGAGGAGGAATAAGTTTCAGATTGTTCTTAGATTTCATGATGCAGCATAATCACAGAGCACATATAAAACTCCTCTATCTGTCATTCAGGTCTACTTCTCAAAAGCCTGTTTCTCTAGTAGTGACCTATTCCAAACTGCACATTTGTCTGCTTGATAGATCAAGGGAAAGACATGGCTAGTAGTGGTTTGTGTGACAGAGCTAATTGTCATTGTTTATTGAACACCCATGTAAGTTATCTATTGCTAGGTAGCAACTTACCCCAAAACTTAGCAAGTAAGAACAACAAATGTGTATTGTCTCATAGTTTCTGTGGGTCAGGAGTCTGGGAGCAGCTTAGCTGTGTGTGTCTGCTTCATAGTCTCTTATGAATTTGCAGTGAAGCTGTCAACTGGGATTGCTGCATCTTCTGAAGTCTTGAGTGGAGAGAGATGCATTTCTAAGATCATTCATATGGTTGTTTATTTCCTTGTCACTCGAGTTTTTCTGTAGCATAGCTGGCAAAATGGCAGGCATTCTGTTTTTTTTTATTTTTATTTTTATTTTTTATGGTAGGCATTCTGATTCTTAATCTTATTTATGTGACCAAGCATTCTCTCTACCTCTGAAAGCTTTGTCTCCACTGCACTGGATTTTCACAGTGATATGCCTTGATGTGGGTGAGGATCCAGTAAAATAATGAACATGAAATGGTAAAATTGAATGACCAGAGAAACACAGTGTTCAATCAGGATGGATGGTGAGCTGGGGAAGAGCTGGGAGAACCAATATTACATGAAACTGGGAGCATGGAAGTCAAGGAAGTCAAAGATGATCAGCCTATCTTACCTAGTATGGTGTCTTTAAAGCCTTCCCTAGGCTCGGCACCTGTGGCTCAAGTGGCTAAAGCGCCAGCCACATACACCTAAGGTGGCAGGTTCGAATCCAGCCCAGGCCCACCAAACAACAATGATAGCTGCAACCAAAAAATAGCCGGGCGTTGTGGCGGGCACCTGTGGTCCCAGCTACTGGGAGGCTAAGGCAAGAGACTTGCTTGAGCCCAGAAGTTGGAGGTTGCTATGAGCTGTGATGCCACAGCATTCTACCCAGGGGGGATAGCTTGAGGCTCTGTCTCAAAAAAAAAAAAAAAATGCCTTCCCTAAAAGTTACTAGTCTCCAGCAAAATCTTCCTATTCTTACCTAGCTACTAAAATCAAGGAGTACATTCAGCACCAGTTCACTCTCATTGAGAGGCTCACAAACCAGTGCTGTTCTTGAACTAACCCAGCAATACAGAAATGTTGATGAATCCTTGAATCTGGTACCTTCTTTGGTCCAAGAGAATATACAAGCTCTATGGAAAATGGTATGGAGATACCACAAGGAATTAAAAGCAAACCTACTGGGCAGCACCTGTGGCTCAAAGGAGTAGGGCTCCAGCCCCATATGCCAGAGGTGGCAAGTTCAAACCCAGCCCCGGCCAAAAACCACAAAAAAAAAAGCAAACCCACCATTTGATGCAGCAATCTCACTACTAGGTATTTACCCATTTTATAAAAAAGAGACTTTAGGGCCGGGCACTGTGGCTCATGCCTGTAATCCCAGCACTCTCAGAGGCTGAGGGGGGTGGATTGCTTGAACTCAGGAGTTCAAGATAAACCTGAGCAGGAGAGAGACCCCATCTATAAAAAGTATAGCCTGGTATTGTGGTGGGTGCCTATAGTCCCAGCTACTCAGGAGGCTGAGGCAAGAGAATCACCTAAGCCTAAGAGCTTGAGGTTGCTGTGAGCTATGAGGCCATGGCACTCAACCCCAGGGCTATTGAGTGGGACTCTGTCTCAAAAAAAAAAAAAAGATGCTTTACTTGAATGTTTATAGCAGCACAATTCACAATTGTAAAGATGTGGAAACAACCTAAGTGCCCATCAATACACGAGTGGATTAATAAGATGTGGTATGTATATGTATATATATATACATGTGTGTATGTGTATATATATATATTTATATATATCATGGAGTACTACTCAGCCATTAAAAACAATCTTGATTTAGTATTTTTTTTTTTTTTTTGGAGACAGAGCCTCAAGCTATTCCCCTGGTAGAGTGTTGTGGCATTACAGATCACAGCAACCTCCAACTCCTGGGCTCAAGCAAGTCTCCTGCCTCCGCCTCCCAAGTAGCTGGGACCACAGGTGCCTGCCACAGCGCCCAGCTATTTTTTGGTTGCAGCCATCATTATTGTTTGGCGGACCCAGGCTGGATACGAACCTGCCACCTTAGGTGTATGTGGCTGGCACCTTAGCCACTTGAGCCACAGGCGCCGAGCCAATTTAGTATCTTTTGTAACAACCTGTATGGAATTGGAGATCATTCTTCTAAGTATCGCAAGAATGGAAAAACAAATAACCACATGTACGATACTAATTAGTAATTAGTCAATCAATACTTGTGCATACATATGGAAGTAAAACTCAATGGAAATCAAGTAGGTGGGAATGGGGAGGAGGAGTTGGATAAATTTAAACCTGACTGATACAACACACACTAACTGGGTGAAGGGCATCCTTATAACTTTAACTTAAAATGTACACGAGCAAATTATGTAACCATAATGTGTATATGCCTATAATATTGTGAAATTTTTAAGAAGTGCATTTGGATAGCTGATGTGCCTTAAATCAGAGCATAGCTATGAAATATTTTATTAATTTTTTTTTTTTGAGACAGATCCTCAAGCTGTTGCCCTGGATTGAGTGCTGTGGCATCACAGCTCACAGCAACTTCCAACTCCTGGGCTTAAGCGAGTCTCTTGCCTCAGCCTCCCAAGTAGCTGGGACTACAGGTGCCCACCACAATGCCCGCTATTTTTTGGTTGTAGTCGTCATTGCTGTTTGGCAGGCCTGGGCTGGATTCGAACCCGCCAGCTCTGGTGTATGTGGCTGGCATCTTAGCTGCCTGAGCTACAGGCACCAAGCCTTTATTAATTTTTAAACATTACAAATTAAGTTGTTGGATTGCTGCTGTCTTGAGAAACCAAACTTTCTAATTGTGTGTAAAACAAAGGTTGAATGACATAAAATACAAATTAACAGTGTATAACCTATTGTGAAAGAACTACTTTCCTAGTATTGACAATACCCTACAGGCCAGCCTTGGTGTTTCACGCCTGTAATCCTAGCACTCTGAGAAGCTGATGCAGGTGGACTGCTTGAGCTCAGGAGTTTGAGAGCAGCCTGAGCAAGATTGAGACCCTATCTTTACTAAAATAGAACGTCTAGCCAGCCATGGTGGCTCATGCCTGTAGGCCCAGCTACTTGAGAGGCTGAGGCAAGAGGATGACTTGAGCCCAAGAGTTTGAGGTTGCAGTGAGCTATGATGATGCCATGGCACTCTATCCAGCACAGCAGAGTGAGACTGTCTCAAAAAAAAAAAAAAAAAAAAAGACAATACCCTATAGTATTTTCAACTTTTAAAAAATATTTGCATCAAGTTCAGTAACATCTTAGTTTGTGATAATTTTCCACTCCTGTTCTCATAACAAGTGTATGTTGCTGTTTGCTCCCCGTGGTCCACTTTGCTGCTGAATTAGAAGCTTTACTCAGTTCTTTCTTCCTCTGCCTTTTCTTTTTGCTTTACACTTGTGTACTCAGGATTAATTTTTCAAGCAAAGGCAGATGTTTTAGAAAACTGCCCTCTGAGTTCTGATTCTCTGTGATCTCTGTATTAGTGTGGGGAAAATCACTATGCTGACTATAAACAACTACCAAATAAATCTTTGGAAATAAAACATAGTATAATCTGCTACCCAGCAAGTTTCAGGACCATTAAGAATCTCTGTAGTTAGGAATACCCCACTTACTTGCACAGTTAAGGCATTTAAAACAGACTTACTTCTACCATTGTTAAGCTGCATATGGCAGTGTTAAAAATAAAGAACTGCTTTCCTCTCCTCCATAGCCTTATGGAACAGTCGTTATAGATCTGTATTTGGAACAGACATTGATTTCTTTTGTCCCTATCTAAAATACATTAAACAGATATGTTTGCCGTATTTAGACCTACAGTGAATTAAATGGATTCTGTTATAAATGAAATTCTTTTAGAACTAGGTACTAATGAATTGGTTTTCCATCTGTTCTCTACTTTTCATAATTCTACCTTGTTTTTTTCGAATACTAGATTTGTTTTCTTTTCTGAATAAGAGTCTTGCTCTGTCACCCAGGCTAGAGTGCAATGGCATCATCATAGCTCACAGCAACCTCAGACTTGTGGGCTCAGGTAATTCTCCTGCCTCAGCCTCCCAAGGTAACTAGGACTATAGGCACATGATACCACACTTGGCTGATTTTTCTGGTTTCGAACTCCTGGCCTCAGGCAAACTTTCTACCTTGGCCTTTAAAACTGTAAAGGGATTAAGAAAAAATATTTTAATGTATCCAAAGCAGAGAAGGACTTTTTCATGAATGTTGCTAAGATAGAAATGAGCACGGGAAATAATTTGTTAAAGGAAACTTAAGCCCCTTGGAGGGTTGGGGTGAGGTGGGATATAGTTGAAGTAGAAAGAGGATAGGATAGAGAGAGAAGGTTGCCTAAGGACAAGCAAGGCTCTGGTATTTATGGATTCCTAATATTGTGGTGAATTACAAAATGTATACACCTCAATCTTGCTTTTCAGGAGTTGAGAATCTAAACGGAAGGAGAAAAATTATATATATGAAACAAGTAGTGTTAATGCTATGCTCATTAGATACAATAGCTTAGAAAAGGGAAATAAAGACTGGAATGGCTCTTGAAGAAAGGTAAAGATTTAGATAAAGAGAAAAAAGACAGGATGGTGCCTGTGGCTCAAAGGAGTAGGGTGCTGGCCCTGTATACCAGAGGTGGTGGGTTCAAACCTGGCCCTGGCCAAAAAAAAAAAAAGAGAAAGAGAGAAAAGACATATTCCAAATGATAGTAAAAATGGATTTAGAAGCCAAAGTAAATAATTTTTTTAGTATATATGCACTTTACAAAACCATAGACAAAAATTAAAGGCAGCAAATACTATCACCAAAAACATTAAGAAAATAGAATGAGTAAAATATTTCTTTTAGTTGTAAATTTTTATTTAAAAATTACTTTGTAAAATGTAACAAAAATGTTTACAAAAGATAAGGAAAAGATATATATACCCCAATAGAAAAATGGGCAGAGTACTTTAGCAGAAGAATTATAAAATAAAAAATAGAAATGGTCAGTAAACATATCTCAAACTATTCAACCTCAATAAAAAGGAAATATAAACAATAAGATGCAAGTTTCCTTTTATGATATGGCAGTAGTTTAAAAAACAATAATACTCACAAATGTGTGAGAAGAGACACACACTACCGGGAACTTAAATTCCTATGGCAATGTGGCAGTAAGTCAGGAGCCCTAAAAAAGAGCATACTCTCCAGTGTCACAGTTCTATTTCTAAGCAGTATCCTAAGGAAATCATAATAAAAGATGAACACAAGAAGTTCATCCACTTTTTATCATACATTGAGAATACCCCAAAAGATATGACTACATTAACATAGAAATGAGACAAAGCAAATGATGAGCATCTTGTATGCCATGATCCTATTACTATTGAGAATGGATACTTGCCGAATATGTGTGTTTGTATCTGCGTGCACAAAGGGGAAGTGCAGTGTGATATGTACCACATTGTTAATCATTCTTAACTCTGGATGGCTGGACAACTGGTGACTTCTCTTTTCTCCTTTTTGTTTACAAATATAATGAACATGTATTATTTTTTGAAATACATTTTAAAGAAAAAAAAAGAGCTTGGCCAGGCACGATGGTTCACACCTATAATCCTAGCACTCTGAGAGGCCAAGGTGGGTGGATTGCCTGAGCTCACAAGTTCAAGACCAGCCCAGGCAAGAGCGAGACATCATCTCTAAAAAATAGCCGGCATTGTGGCAGGCACATGTAGTCCCAGCTACTCGGGAGGCTGAGGCAAGAGAAGCACTTGAGCCCAAGAGTTTGAGGTTGCTGTGAGTTATAATGCCACAGACTCTACTGAGTGCAACAAAGAGAGATTCTGTCTCTCTCTCTCTCACACACACACACACACACATATACACAAAGAAGAAGAAGAAAAGAAAAACAGAGCTTGAGAATAAGGAATAGGTGCTTACAGTGTTCATTAAGAATGTATTTTCTGGCTCGGCGCCTGTGGCTCAAGTGGCTAAGGCACCAGCCATATACACCTAAAGTGGAGG
>NW_003852463.1:4816310-4822008 GCF_000181295.1 Otolemur garnettii
AAAAAAAAAAAAAAAAAAAGAATGCATTTTCTCGGGTAGCACCTGTGGCTCAGTGAGTCGGGCACTGGCCCCATATACCCAGGGTGATGGGTTCAAACCCAGCCCGGCCAAACTGCAACAAAAAAATAGCCAGGCGTTGAGCCATGCCTGTGGCTCAAGAAGTGGGCACAGGCCCCATATGCCGGAGGTGGCAGGTTCAAGCCTGGCCCCAGCCAAAAACTGCAAAAAAAAAAAAAAAAAAAAAAAAATAGCTGGGCATTGTGGTGGGTATCTGTAGTCCCAGCTACTCAGGAGGTTGAGGCAAGAGAATCGCCCAAGTCCAAGAGCTGGAGGTTGCTGTGAGCTGTGATGCCACAGCACTCTACCAAGGGCAACAAAGTGAGACTCTGTCTCTGAAAAAAAAGAAAAAGAATGCATTTTCTCAAACTATTTAAACATTAAGGAAGGCCAGATGCAATGGCTCACGCCTGTAATCCTAACACTTGGGAGGCTGAGTCAGGTGGATTGCCTGAGGTGGCAGGTTCAAGACCAGCCCAAGCAAGAGTGAAACCCCATCTGTAAAAAATAGCCAGGTGTTGTGGTGGGCACCTATAATCTCAGCTACTCGGGAGACTGAAAGAAGAGATTCGCTTGAGCCCAAGTGTTTGAGATTGCTGTGAGCTGTGACACCACCACCCTCTACTGAGGGCCACAAAGTGAGACTGTGTCTTCAAAAATAAATAAATAAATAAATATAAAATAAAAATAAACTCAAGGAAGTTGTAATGATCTCAGGAATTTGGTATGGGAAGATTCTCACCCCATCCAACTTGCCTAGACAGACTAAATGAGCCTAGACATCTTTAATTTTAATTCTTAAAGAATTGTATGGCTCAGCGCCTGTGGCTCAAGGGGCTAAGATGCCAGCCACATATACCTAAGGTGGTGGGTTCGAATCCAGCCCGGGCCTATCAAACAACAACGTCGGCTGCAACCAAAAAATAGCCGGGCATCGTGGCGGGTGCCTGTGGTCCCAGCTACTTGGGAGGCTGAGGCAAAGGACTTGCTTGAGCCCAGGAGTTGGAGGTTACTATGAGCTGTGATGCCAGGGCACTCTACCCAGGGTGACAGCTTGAGGCTCTGTCTCCAAAAAAAAAAAAAAAAGAATTGTACATTTGGTAGCTGAGTGCGGTGGCTCACACCTATAATCCTAGCACTCTGGGAGACGAAGGTGGATGGACTGCCTGAGCTCAGGAGTTTAAGATCAGCCTGAACAAGAGTGAGACCCCCATCTCTAAAAAAAAATACCTGGGCATATGGCAGGCTCCTATAGTCCCAGCTACTTGTGAAGCTGAGGCAAGAGGATCTCTTGAGCCCAAGAGTTTGAGGCTGTTGTGAGCATAACACCCCAGCACTCTACCAAGGATGACAAAGTGAGACTCTGTCTCAAAAAAAAAAAGAATTATACATCTGTATAGTTGATAACTTCAGGAAATGGTTGGTTTTATAACAATTTCTGTTCATTGCTAAAATCTCTGACTTTTAACTGTAGAAGTTTTTGGAAGAAAGTAGATGTTATACATTTACATTTCCTTGACCTGCATATTAATTTTATCCTTTCTTTTGCTCCTAATTAGGTTCTATCATAATGAATGGATCTAGTGTGGCAAATACATCACCCAGTGTAAAATCCAAAGAAGACCAAGGGTTAAATGGGCACGATGAGAAGGAAAACCCATTTGCAGAGTACATGTGGATGGAAAATGAAGAGGATTTCAACAGACAGGTAAAGAAAGAAGTAAAAAGTTAATGATACATGTAACTTAATAGCTATAATTTACTGTAAGTCTATTACAAAAGAAATTGGTACAGTGGCTTTAGAATAACTCAAAAATATATGGAGGCCTCATCTGGGGTAATAAGGAAAAGTCCTCAGCTAGTAAGAGACCAGAGTGATAGGACATGGAGGAAGATACTGATATCTTTATATCATAATGATTAAAAGAGGACACAAACAGAGATTAATCAGTTGACGGGTGAAAATCCTCACATGATGAGCCCATGTATAAACACATAGATTTGCCTGGACCTCTCACCCTACATTATACAATATGCTCTTTAAGTATAGTTCATATTACACAGTAACTGCTACAGAGAAGCCCTGTTCTTAGCCTCATTCTGGATAGATTTGTTTATTGGATTTGCCTATGTGACTATAAACCACTCTAGCAAATTCCTGGAATTTAAATCAAATAGGACTCTCCCAGTCCCAGAGGATTGACTTAAAGCCTTTGTATCAAACCAAGGTGGCTAAGCTCCTTTATCCTGCCTTGATTCCATCTTTAATCCTAGGAACCATATAATGATCAATGTGAAACTAATTGCTTAAACTGTGGAGCAATAAAAAACAGAACGGCAATGAGGTTCTTTTTCTATACTTGGTGACTTGTTGCTTTTATTTGCTTGTAGGAAATGTGAAACTCTGCATTTCATTTTGAAAATAAATGCAGGCATAAAAGAAGTTTAAGAATTCTCAGTGAAGATATATTTGCCATGGGATTTTAGAAAGGTTGTTACTTGGCTCTTGTGTTGACCTCTGTTCCTCTCTGCCTTTAGTTAGCCTCTGAATGAAAAATACATTGTTGAGAGCATAAAGAAAGTTTACTAGCTTTGCCAATACTCACTAACATGCTCTGAACCCCACTGATCAGGATTGTACTGGGACTATTAGGAGGCTTGTATCTGACCTGTGGGGTCAGTTGTAATCTCCTATATGTAGGAGCTTATCAAACTAAGACAGGGTGCATGGTAAAATGCTGGAAAGCTAAGGGCTTGCAGAAACATACATACACCACACACATACACAGTCTTTGAGGGAAGACTGTTAAGAAGCTTTAAAAGTTATAATAACTTGTTTCAGGAGAGCTAGGAAAGCAATGACAGCTATATCCTTGGAAGCTTCTAATACTGCAGCAAATAACATGCCCTAAGAAGACTGAGCAGGTGGCTTGGTGCCTGTAGCTCAACTGGCTAAGGTGCCAGCCACATACACCAGAGCTGGCGGGTTGGAATCCAGCCCAGGCCTGCCAAACAACAATGATAACTACAACCAAAAAATAGCCAGGCACTGTGGCGGGCGCCTGTAGTCCCAGCTACTTGGGAGGCTGAGGCAAGAGAATCGCTTAAGCCCAGGAGTTGGAGGTTGCTGTGAGCTGTGATGCCACGGCTTCAACCCAGGGCGAGAGCTTGAGGCTCTGTCTCAAAAAAAAAAAAAAAAAAGACTGAGCAGGTAAACAATCGTTCAATTTCCCTAACCCTAACATTTCACAGGTTGCCAGTGTTATTTTCAAACTGTTATGTTTGAAGTCAGGGGATTGGCTATTTTAGAGAAGCCTTTGTCCTTCCTTAACTGAGAAGCAGGATGGTTTAGGAGTCTAACATGATAGATGTTAGTTTTTCTGTATGCCTGTATGTTAACTGTTTCACCACAGTGAACTGTGCAGTCCTTATCACCATCAATCCCATGTCATTACTAGTATAGCTTTCATGGTAATTCAGAAAAGCTTTTACATATTATGCATCTTGAATTAGATCTTCAGGAAGAAGAAATTGGTTTCTAGCTAGAAACCCTGATAAAATATCATCTGACTTTCCAATAGAATATCTAAGAAAACACAGAATAAGATGGAAACAACTTACAACCTTAAAAACTGGAATTGACAGTCACTGGTCTGTTGAAAATATTTTCATTCACTCTGAGCCTGATAGAACTGAGTGAAATGTAGTTTTGAGGGGAAAAGGATTAAGTTCTAATAAAAGGCAGTGTCACTCATTGAAGATGTCAGAAGTATAACTCAGGTAAGAGGAGAAGTAATTCCTAACATACTAGTATAATTGAATGGTTTAGATCCCCCCACATCTACACACACAGAATTTTTAAGAGGGAAGAAAAAAGACTCGGTTGGGCTAAGGAAAAAAAGGGGTGGAGGGTGTAATCTAATTATATGCAGTTTGTAAGATACACTCTCACTGGCAATCCATGCTGTGGAAAAAGATGAACAATTCTTGACAAATTTTTAAATCTTTTTTTTTCAATTTTTAAATCTTATTGCTAACTAGGAGATTTTTATTTCTCTAAGCTTTTGTTATTTCCCATGGGGTGTTTAGTAAGTGAAAGTCAGGACAGATATATTCCAAAACGTCAATAATATTCATTCATGTGTGAGTGTTGAGATTAAGGGTAACTTTTTTCTTTCCACTTGATTTTCTTAGTTCTTTAATTCTTAGGCAAAGCAAATGGATTACTTCTACAATAAGGGGAAGAGGTTCACATGTAAAAGCCCTACAACAGAAATATCTGAAAATGCTTCGGAAAGGGAAAATAAGAATGCAGAAAGAAAACACCAGGAAAATTACAAAGCAGCCAATATCAATACTGGATAAAGTAGAAATTGAAGGGAAGAATATTAAATTTCATTTAGATAAACTCCACAATGAAAATTTTATATTTATGAATGTTTTTTCAAGTAATATAGCAATGAAGTATGTAAAGGAAAAAAGCTAAAACAGGGAAGAATCCCTATCCTAGTGGGAGACCTTAACTTATGATACATTTATTCATTCAGCAAATGTTTATTGAATCGGATAATGTACTAGATGCTTTGATTCAATAGGCAAGACATTATAAGAATATATTTATATAAAAGGATATTAATTAACATATATCAAGGATTATATGCTATGATAGCAAAGACATTACTTTTCAATACCACTGGGGTATTTATAATAATCCATTATCTATTTAGGGGATCAAAACCATAGTCACAAATGATATAAAAATTAGTGACATTGATAATATAAATATCCAATCTGAGGGATATGACCAAAGCTATATAGTAGTTGGTGGGATTACAGGAATGAGGCACTGTGCCCAGCTTGCAGATATAATTTTTCCTATACTACCGTATGTGAATGAAAATTATGTTCCAAGAAATGATGGAAAGAAATGTACTAGAAGATAAAGAGTACTTATATCTGAGTGGCAAAATTATATATAATGAATATTTTCCTTCTTTCTCTAAAGTCATATAATGGCAAGAATGTAAACTCTAAAAACTTTTTAGAAAGGCAGTTTGATCTTCTCCATCTGAAGTATGTTTCTCAGTAAAGTGAAATTTTACAGAAGTAAACTACAAGTATACCTTGGAGATATTGTGGTTTCAGTTCTAGACCACCACAATAAAGTGAATAACATGATAAAATGAATCACATAAATTTTCTGGTTTCCCAATACATATATTTTAAAAGTTACAATATACCGTTCTATAGTCTATTGTGTCTAATAGCACCCAATGCACATGTTTATTAAAAAGCCTTTAGTATTAAAAAAATGTTAACAATCATCTGAGCCTCAGCAAATCACAATCTTTTTGTTGGTGGAGGGTCTTGCCTTAATGTTGATGGTTGCTGACTGGTCAGGGTTGCTGAAGGCTAAAGTGGCTGTGGCGGCAATTTCTTGAAATAAGACAATAATGTAGTCAAACATGGTGGCACATGCCTGTAGTCCCAACTACTCAGGAGGGGATCACTTAAACCCAGGAGTTTGAATCATCATGAAATCCTGTCTCTCGGCTTGGCGCCTGTGGCTCAAGTGGCTAAGGTGCCAGCCATATACACCTAAGGTGGAGGGTTCGAATCCAGCCCGGGCCCGCCAAACAAC
>NW_003852463.1:4822174-4823347 GCF_000181295.1 Otolemur garnettii
AAAAAAAAAAAAAAGAAATCCTGTCTATGTAGGAAAAAAAATTTTTTAATTTAACTTTAAAAATTAAAAAAAGACAAAAATGAAGTTTGCTGCTTCAATTGACTTTTGCTTTCACAAAAGATTGTGCTGCTTTGATTGTCTCTTTCTTTCAAAAAGATTTCTCTGTAGCATACAATGCTGTTTTATAGCATTTTATCCACAGTAGAACTTCTTTCAAAATTGGAATCAGTTGTCTCACACTCTGCTGCTGCTTTATCAACTAACTTTATATGATATTCTAAATCCTTTATTGTCATTTCAACAATGTTCACAGCATTTTCACCAGGAATAGATTCCATCTTAAGAAACCACTTTCTTTGCTTATTCATAAAAAGCAACTCCTCATCCATTCAAGTTTTATCATGAGATTGCAACAATTCAGTTACATCTTCAGGCTTCCCTACTAATTCTGGTTTTCTTAACTATTTTCATTACATCTGTAGTTACTCTACAGAAGTCTTGAACTCCTCAAAGTCATCCATGAGAGTTGAAATCAATTCCTGTTAATGTTGATATTTTGACCTTCTTCCATGAATTGCTGATGTTCTTAATGGCATCCAGAATGATGAATTCTTTTCCAGAAGGTTTTACTTTCCCTAGATCCATCAGAGGACTATCTATGGCAGCTATCACATTACTAAATGTATTTCTTAAGACCTGAAAACAGACTCGGCGCCTGTGGCTCAAGTGGCTAAGACGCCAGCCACATACACCTGAGCCAATGGGTTTGAATCCAGCCCGGGCCTGCCAAACAACAATGATGGCTGCAACCAAAAAATAGCCAAGCGTTGTGGCAGGTGCCTATAGTCCCAGCTACTTGGGAGGCAGTGGCAGGAGACTCACTTGAGCCCAGGAGTTGGAGGTTGCTGTGAGCTGTCATGCCACTGCACTCTACCCAGGTCGACAGCTTAAGGCTCTGTCTCAAAAGAAAAAAAAAGACTTGAAAACAGAATTACTTCTTGATCCATGGGCTGTAGAATTGATGTTGTGTTAGCAGGCATGAAAACAACATTAATCTCTTTGTACATTTTCTTTTTCTTTTTTTTTTTTTTTTTTTTTAGACAAAGCCTCAAGCTGTCCCCCTGGGTAGAGTGCCGTGGCATCACGCTCACAGCAACCTCCCAACTCCTGGGC
>NW_003852463.1:4823493-4836072 GCF_000181295.1 Otolemur garnettii
CCTTAGCCGGTTGAGCTATAGGCACCGAGCCTCTTTGTACATTTTCATCAGAGCTATTGGGTAACTAGATGCATTGGCAATGAGCAATAATATTTTGAAAGGAATCTTTTTTTGTTTTTTTGAGCAGTAGGTCTCATCAACAGTGTGCTTAAAATATATAGTAAACCATGCTATAAACAGATGTGCTATCATCTTGGTTTTGTTGTTCATTCAGAGCACAGGCAGAGTAAATTTAGCACAATTCTGAAGGGCCCTAAGATTTTCAGAATGGTAAATGAGCATTGGCTTCAATTTAAAGTCATTAGCTGCAATTAGCCCTTAGGAAGAAAGTCAGCCTGTCCTTTGAAGCTTTGAAAGTAAGCACTGACTTCTTTCTAGCTATGAAAATTGTACATGGCATCTTCTTCCAAGAGAAGGCTGTTTTGTCTACATTGAAAATCTGTGATTTAGTGTAGCCACCTTCATTATTCTGTTAGCTAGAACTTCTAGATAACTTCTCTATCAGCACTTGCTGCTTCACCGTGTACTTTTATGTTATGGAGACATAAATCTCATGAACCAACTTCTGCCAGTTTCACACTTTTCTTCTGCAGCTTTCTTGTTTCTTTCAGCCTTCATGGAATTAAAAAAGAGTTAGGGCCTTACTCTGTACTATAAGGTTTTGGCTTAAGGGAATGTTGTGATTGATTTGATCATCTATCCAGACCACCTAACTCATATTAAACCTTGTAGCTAGGAAATATTTCATTGTTGTTATTTAAAGCACTTCATAGCTATCTAATTTTCTTGAGATCAAAAAATGTGTGGCTGTTTGTAATGTTGAGATACTATTCTTTCTTTTTTTGGCCGGGGCTGGGTTTGAACCTACCACCTCTGGCATATGGGGCCGGTGCCCTACTCATTTGAGGCACAGGCACTGCCCATGTTCTTTTTTTTTTTTTTTGAGACAGCGTCTCACTCTGTCACCCACACTAGAGTACAGTGGCACAATCATAGCTCTCTATAGCCTTAAACTACTGGGCTCCAGCAAGCCTCATTTTCCAACCTATTAAGTACCCAGGACTACAGATGCACCACTTTGCACCTGGCTATTTTTTTGAATTTTTTTGTAGAGATGAGGTCTCACTGTGTTGCCCAGGCTGTTCTCTGATCCTCCCACCTTGGCTTCCCAAAGTTCTGGGATTGTAGGCATAAGCCACTGCACTAGTCAAAATACTCTTAAATATTAAGTCTTACTACTAGTGACTTTTCTTCTGAATTCACAAGGTAATTATATAAGTTAATTTCAGTGCTTATTTTTTCTTGATTGCAAGAAATCAAGTGCTGGTGGCGCTGGTGAGCTATGAGTCTCTCACCAGGCAGCCTGCAGGAAAGGAACTGCCAAATGTTAGTCACTCTTCAACAGTGGTTCTCAACCTTCCTAATGCCACAACCCTTCAATACAGTTCCTGTGGGTCGTGACCCACAGGTTGAGAACTGCTACTAAAAACTGCAGTGAACCACACTTATTTTTTTTTTGAGACAGAGTCTCACTGTGTTGCCCTGGGTAGAATGCCATGGTATCACAGCTCACAGCAACCTCTAACTCTTGGACTTAAGCAATTCTCTTGTCTCAGCCTCCCAAGTAGCTGGGACTACAGGCGCCTGCCACAATGCCTGGGTATTTTTTTGTTGCAGTTGTCATTGTTGTTTAGCTGGCCCAGGCCAGGTTCAAACCCGCCAACCTCAGTGTATGTGGCCAGCGGCTATAACCACTGTGCTCTGGGTGCCAAGCTGTGAACCACACTCTTTACTAAGAATTAATAATGTATGCAAAGAAGTATAAAACATCATAGATAGATATTGCTTTGGTTTAGGGCAGTGTTTAAGAAATGTGGAGTTTGGAGGAGCACCCATAGCTGAATGGATAGGGCATTGGCCACATACACTGAGGCTGTCAGGTTTGAACCCACCAGGGCCAACTAAACAATGACAACTGCAACAAAAAAAATATCCTGGCGTTGTGGTGGGCACCTGTAGTCCCAGCTACTTGGGAGGCTGAGGCAAGAGAATTACTTAAGCCCAAGAGTTTAAGGTTACTGTGAGCTATGATGTCACCACACTCTACCCAGGGCAACAGCTTGAGACTCTGTCTCAAAGGACAAAAAAAAAAAAGAAAAAAGAAATGTGGAGTTGTTTAAATATTCATATATTTCATCTTACTTCAAAAGAATACTCTATTGCAGCGGTTCTCAACCAGTGGGTTGTGACCCCTTTGGGGGTCTCCTGCATATCAGATATTTACATTACAATTCATAACAGTAGCAAAATTACAGTTATGAAGTAGCAACAAAAATAATTTTATGATTGGGGGTCACCACAACATGAGGAACTGTATTAAAGGGTCGTGGCATTAGGAAGGTTGAGAACTACTGCTCTATTGATTATATAATGTTCTAACAGTGACCAAAAAATGTTCTTTTTTTTTTTCTTGTAGAGACAGAGTCTCACTTTATCACCCTCGGTAGAGTGCCATGGCATCATACAGCTCACAGCAACCTCCAACTCCTGGGCTTAGGCAATTCTCTTGCCTCAGCCTCCCGAGTAACTGGGACTACAGGCACCCAGTCCCCACCACACCTGGCTATTTTTTGTTGCAGTTTGGCCAGGGCCGGGTTCGAACCTGCCACCCTTGGTATATGGGGCCAGCGCCCTACCCACTAAGCCACAGGCGCCACCCCCCAAAAGTGTTCTTTATGTCTTTCAAAGGTTCTGAACGTATTTTTCTTTCTTGGGGGTCATTACCTGAAAGGTGGGCCACAAGCTGAGAGAATTGGTTTTATTTAATTTCAACTATCCAGGTAGTACACTGTTTACATCCTTCCAGTATCTTTTTCATACTTTAGCAAAATGAAAAATTGAAGAAGGTTTTCAACATAAGATGAAGAATTTCAAGCTCTAAAATGATTTTCCACAAGTGCCATGTATATAAATGAAAAATATCTATGTCATATATAAAAGATCTTAGAAGATCTGTTGTGAAGACCTGGAATTTCTGCTATTTGAAATAACTATTTCTTCAGTCTTATTTTTGATGGAATTTGATTAAAAAAAAATATTGCATTTTCTCTAGCCAGGCATCAGAAGTACCTGAATTCTTATATCTCATACAAGGAATTCTTAATTGCTGAGTAATAACCTCTAACCGAAAGAGGTGGAAAAAAAAACTGGGAGGGATGAGTCCCACTGGGACAGTAAGTCTGAGCTTCTCCCCTTTACTTGCTAGGTGGAAGAAGAGCTGCAGGAACAAGACTTTTTGGACCGCTGCTTCCAGGAGATGCTGGATGAAGAAGACCAAGACTGGTTTATTCCATCACGAGACCTGCCTCAGGCGATGGGACAGTTGCAACAGCAGTTAAACGGACTGTCGGTCAGTGATGGGCATGATTCTGAAGATATTTTGGTAAGAGCCGTATGTAGTTCCACATGTAATATAGTGAAAAGAATATAGGATTTGGAGTCACAGACTCTTTTTCTGATACTACAACCTTCAACAAGTCTCTGGAGCCCTCTGGGCTGCTTTTTCTTCCCTCATCATATGGGCATTGATATGGAGGTGCTTTGAGAGCGATTGCTCCTCATAAGGCACTGTGAAAACATTACTATTGCCGGTGTCCAAACTTTTAATTCCTAGTAGGCTTTTCAAACTAGAATTGAGATTAAGGATAAAAATATGAACAGTGAAGAGATGTCTTTTCAAATTATCATTTGCCAGTGTCCTTCTCTTTTACTGTCCCCTATATCTATATTTAATATAGTTTTGAGTGATAGTTATAAAAATTGCTTGTTCATTTTAGAAAGAGCATACTCCTGAGAGGTTGTTTTCCACTTATAATTAGAAAACAAGATAAATGAATTGCCTTCCTTTTATGTTACATTCAGTATCAGAATTCTGACATTGAGAGCAACATAGTTCTCACATAACTTAACATTCTGAATGACTGTGCCCTGCGATTTGCTAAAGTTGTGGATATTCACAAGAGAGAGGAGAATCAAAGAGAGTACAGGAAGATGAAAAAATAATAGAGGTTGGGTCTGAGAGCTCACACCTGTAATCTTAGCACTCTGGGAGGCTGAGACAGAAGGATCACTTGAGCTGGAGAGTTTGAGACTAGCTTCAGCAAGAGTGAGACCCTGTTTCTACTAAAAATAGAAAAAAATAACCCAAGCACTGTAGCAGATGCCTGTAGTCCCAGCTAACTCCAGAGGCTGAGGCAGGAAGATTCCTTGAACTTGGGAGTTTGAGGTTGCTGTGAGCTAGGCTGACACTTTGGCACTCTAGTCTGGACAAGTGAGACTCTGTCTAAAAAAAATAAAAAAGAGTTTGTGGTAACCAAACTGGTTTGATAGACTACCCTGATTTTCACCAAGTTAAGGTACTCAATGAATTGAAAATTTATTTTGGAATCAAACTTACAGTCCTCTGATGTGATTTTGGAAAGCATCAGGAAGGGAACAGGGGTTTAAAGCAGAAAGAAGATGACTTGCTCAAGGCTATG
The DNA here is from genome assembly GCF_000181295.1 of Otolemur garnettii. Classification (NCBI taxonomy): domain Eukaryota; kingdom Metazoa; phylum Chordata; class Mammalia; order Primates; family Galagidae; genus Otolemur; species Otolemur garnettii. The sequence goes on from NW_003852463.1 coordinate 4,828,032, forward strand.
CCAAGAGCTGTTGAGAGCAGCCCATGAATGACAGCTGCGTTACAAGGAATTTCTTTCTTTCTACAGTTAAGGAATCTGTACAGACAATAATGGAAATGGGAAGAAAATAAGTTTTAAAGTGCAGCTTGCCTTAGGATTTATTATCTTTTCATTCTTCTTTCAGAGCAAAAGTAACCTGAACCCAGATGCCAAGGAGTTTATTCCAGGAGTGAAGTACTGAGCTAAGAAAGCTTTGAGGAGGACTTTTTTGTCCCCACATCTGGGGATAGTGATGCACAATAAGTTGGACCTGAAGAGGGGGGAGGGGTGGGTGAGGGGTGCATAGCAGGGAAGGGAAATGGTGGTTTAATGATACTGTGACTCTGAGTAACTCATGTGCTCAGTCTTACTCTACAAGCCTCTGAGTATTTCTCTTTCACTCTACTGAATTTTGTTTGGAGCAGTTTCCTATTTTGTTTTGTTTTTAATTAGCTCTGGTTAAGGAAATTGCATTTTCCCCTTCTTTAGCAATGTTCTGCTGTGTATTTAAACAAAGTAAGCTGACCTAGGAAAACTGGGTGTTTAAGAAATGCCCTTCCCACCCTGCCGTGCACTTAACCAGGGCAGCAAACACCTGGAGAGCTACTTGTGGCGTGATGGGAAGAGGGATGAGCAGAAGCAGCAGGAAGTATAACCACAACATGAGGCTCCACTCCCCTGACTCCTGGGATTGCCAGTGGCCTGCCAGCCCAGGTTTCCCTCCCCTGAACCCCATTTGAGAAAACACAAAGACTTTAAAGTATTTGGTCTGTGGTAACTCTTTTGATAGTTGATAAAGGGTATAATCAGATGGGAGGCTGTGATTGTGATTGTCACTTGAGTCATCTAGTTATGTTGTCCCATTCTTAAGCCTTTGTTTACAGCTACCATCAGACTCACCACTTATAAGTACTAGCACTAGGGTTGATTTGCCACTTTGTCCCTTGTGGTGTTAGTTCCCATCTCCTTTTCACCCCACCCTACTCTGTTTTTCAGAAAAGACATTGTTACCAAAGGCATATGAGAGGCCTTCTGTACTGGCCGTCAGCATGAGTTTGGAGAAGTCATCCTTTTTAATCCTGTTTGGGTTTTTGTCTTAAATTTATTTGGATAATTTATTTGACAGCCCCCTCCTCCTTGTATCTTAATTCTCTCAGACTAGTGTACAGTTTTTCAAGGAAATCTATTTTTCAAAACACTATCAAGAAGCTAAATTCCATTAAGATGCTTGTTGCCATCTTAACAGAATTGTGGAAAGGAACTCAAAAACAGCCCAGGAGAGTGAGTCCTGTTTGACCCATGTGACGGCATACATGACCCTCCAGGATATTTTCAGCTAATTACTATTCCCGCATACCCAGTTTTGTGAGTTTCTTAGGATGACCTTTCTGGGTATGTGCCTTTTGTCTTTCTTGCCTCTAACTCTCTGGGGTCTTTTGTTGATACTCCCAAGAAACTAAACTGGACCCAGGAGTTACCTTGGTGTGTATAGGTGGCACTATGGCGTGTAAAAAAAGAGTGCATCCAGTCCTGGCCAGAGAACTACAGTGGCTTCTGTCTGGCTGCTACTATGCTGTGTAATCGGCCTATAAGGTGAGATAAGGTAGCTTGAGATAAAGTCAGTGTAAATTCAGTATGTGGATTCGGGACAGAGGTTGGAAGGAAAAGACTAGGGTCAGGAAAACTGAAGACATTCTTTTATTTATGATCTCCCTTGTTGACTTTTGAACAGCTACAGGCTCATGTCACTGTCAGACTTAAAATACCAACTCACATCTTTTGCCTCTTTTAAGTCTGTAGGATAATATCATTTGAGAAATGGCCTCCTTTGTTATGTCACATGTCATAGGAGAGTAGCTTAGGGGACTTGTATTGCCTAGTATGTTAATTCCCAAAGCTTCCACCTTCAGAGAATGAAACCATTAACTCTTTTTCAGGGAGGACTATGAATAAAGAAACTTCTTTATTCCAGTTTCAGCTTTCACCTGGGGCTGTTACCTCTAATAAAGACAGTGGCACTGGAAATTCTTTGAGTAAAGGAAATCTCTCTTCTGAGGCTGCTTGTCCTCCTTCAGTCTCCATTAGCCTAAGCTCAGAATTCTGAAGGCTTTTGAAAATGTGTTAGGATTGCAGAAAGAAAGGGACTTAACTTTCCTTCTGCTCTGATGGTCCATTTTGGATATCAGTTTTCAGCATGGTTCCACACAGCATGTTTGGCCAGGACTAAGAAAAGTTCCTGCCAGTGGAGCTTGGAAGGTAAAGCTGGAGATTCCAGTCCTGTTTAGACAGAGTGTGCCGACTCCAGGTTCAGGAAGCAGCCAGCATAGTGACTCTTTATTATACTATGTAGAACTTGTGCATTCAATTCCTCTATGGCCCCTCTTTTGCCATCTATTTTATGTTGTGAGGTGGAAGCACAGCTGTCACCCACATCATAGGCTCAGTTATAGTTAAGAGTTTGCCACCTTCTTTAAAGCAAATGGACACGGGTCTTGTTGGACCTTTGCTGGGGAAAGGCTGCAAGCCTCCGTTTCAGACTTTTCCTTAAGGAAAGATTCTGGGTACAAGCCAGGTTGGACTTTACCTTGTAATGGTGAGGTTTGTATTTATAAGTGATCAGTTTGATGTTGAATTTAAGCCCCTCCGCTGTTTTAACTTTTTAATTGGCAACTGGAAGTTTGAGAATGTGTATAGAAGTGAAACACGTACTTTTAACAGTTGCTAATCTGGCTGGTCCGAGTGTTAGTTTATTACTGAGTGATTTCTGATTATTGTGATTATTTATTTGACTCTAAAATGCCAGGATGAAAATAATTTTATCACTGTCTCTTCAAGGGAATACAAATATAAAGGAATGCCTTTTTAGTTTCTCCAGGCTGTTGAACTGCAGCAGAAAATTCAAGGATATAGTCTAGGGCTAGGTACAGCCATCTCTGGGTCCTTGGATCAGTATCTGACTACAGTAGTTGACTTTTGGAAATTACAAATGGTCAAACAAATTATGAGGAAAAGATCATAAAGAAAAGGCTGGACCTTTGTAGCACCCTTAGTTTCCAAAGTCCTAGCAGCTGGGATCTCTTTAATTAAGGTTATAATGCTAACCATGTCTTTAAAACAAATGTTTTTATTGAAATAGTAAACAGCATTTTCCAAACTGTTTACTGTTACAATGGCAAAGTTTTTCCTGATTGTAGAGAGACTGGTAAGTAAAGAGGTCAGGTGACTACTCTGGAGGTTAACACACGTTGGAGAGGAAAGTTGTATGAAGAGATAGCCAAAGGAAACAGCCTGAATGAATCTTCTTGCATTAGGGCTGCTGCAAACCCCATGCTGTCTACCTTGCTGTCATTGGAGGCATAGGCCTTCTTCAGTAAAGGTCCCACCATTACAGGCTAATAATCTTTCTTCATTTAGTTCATATTGAGGTATGAGATCCAGTAGAGACCTGACAAATCTGTCCAAGATTTGAAGATGTCTACCTACTGAGAAAGACTCTAACCCCAGCCACTCTTCTCTGGGGTAATGTAAACATCAGTCTGAGAAGAGGGTGGAGAGAACAGGATTGATCCTAGTTTGGTATGTAGGGGATCTTGAGCTCCTCCTGCCTCAGCCCACAATCCCCCGTGTGGATCATTTCACTCCTCATTCCCCACAGGGATCATACGTTCTGCTGGTCTCTCACTAGTACCTCCTGCTGCTGCTGTTTAGCCATCTTGTGAATTTCATCTCTAGACTTGGTTAGTCACAACTTAGAAGAGTTGTTTTTGGTTTTTACCTTGTTTTAATCTTCTGTATTGAAGCTGCTACTGGTGACAGGGACAAGGGTGCAGGAAGCTGACCTAAGGAAAACACACAAGTTTTCTGCATAGTACTGGGCCTTCTGCCCAACCCCTGCTGCTGTTCCCAGTCCCTAGTCAGTCTGGTTTTGTGGGAGGGAGGGGTCATGGGAATAGGACAGCTGGATACCCTGATCTCTACAGGGTGTCTGCCAAGAGATTCACATTTCCAGGGCACAGGAGAGAGAACTGTAAAAAGCAGGGGTCCTCAAACTTTTTAAACAGGGGGCCAGTTCACTGTCCCTCAGACTGTTGGAGGGCTGGACTACGGCCCTGGGACAAGTCGACTACTAAGCAGGACAGACAGTGGCAGTAAAAACACCCGGTCAGCTGGATAAATGTCCTGGGTGGGCTGCATGTGGCCCACAGGCTGTAGTTTGAGGACATCTGATATAAAGGAACAGATGCACCATCTTTATTTTAAAGGAAAAGCCCCTTCAGATTTTGTTGAGTTTCATTTGTGACATCTGCTGCATTTTCTTCTCTAATCCTACCTTCTTACTAGCTACCTTTCACCTAAAAGTAGTAAATATTCTAGGCCATAAAAAAAGAGATAATAATAAAACATTGAAACATTTTACTAATTTACAGTTACTAAAATGTTTGCTATAAAATAGTAAATTATTTCACTCTGTAAATTGACACTAATAATGCTGTCCTATTGAGTGTGAACCTTCAAACATGTTTAATGTTTGAAGGGTAGTTTTTGAGGCAGGAACAAAAAAAAAAAAACTTTGATGAGGCATATTTTAACATATCATAAAATGCACCCATTTCAGGTGTACAATTCAGTGATTTTGAATAACTTTCCTCAGTGATGCAGTTGTGACCATTACTCAGTTTTAGGATATTTTCCTCCAGTAAGATCCTGCATGCTCATCTATAGTCAGTCCCTATTCCCACTCCCAGCTCCAGGCAACAACTATTCTCTTTTCTCTCTATAAATTTGCCTTTCCTAGACATTTCATGTCAGTGGAATCACACATATGTGGTTGCTTGTGTCTGGCTCTTTTCACTTAGCATAATATTTTTGAGGTTCATCCTTGACAGGTTAACAAGTTTTGGTAGTTCCTTTTCTTGCTGAGTAGTATTTCACTGATAGATATACCATTTTGTCAGCAGAGACCCTTGTAAACTTTTATTTTAACTTCCTATGGTCTAAGTGGAACTCTCTAAACATAGAACATAGGACTCATTAGGGGAAAATACGTTGTAGGTGTCAAAAGAACTACTTATCAGAATGAGTTTTGTCATTCCAAGCTCCACATAATGAGCCTGAACTGCTACGAAATTTTTCAATAATTTTGCAAACTTTTTATAAGGAACTTTTGTGCTGGCTACTACACGTCAGGACTTCGAAAAGATCTGATCAACCCATTTAATCAGTATGAGGGTATGTATAAGTGGACAAGAAAGAGAAACCATCAATGCTGTATTAGATACTTTTTCCTCCCTCAGACTGGATGGGGGAAAATCGCTGAACTTCTAAAATAGAGTATTATGTCTCCATTTACAAAGCTAAACACGTTAAAGACTATGCTGTGTTTGGTGGACACATTTGGAGAGTGGGGTGGGAGGTGCAGAACAAAGGTGAAGAGAAAGGGAGTGGAGCTTCAGGAACAAGAAGTCCTGAGGGTCTCTGCATGGCTGCCCAGCTGTAGGAGTAGATGAAGCACTGATGTCACCCTGGGGCAGCCCAGCACCTCCAACAGGCCCAGGAAGTCTAGACTTCAGACCCTTATCCCTGTTTCACAAGTGTTTAAAGATGTTTTTGCTTTTGGTTTTTTCCTAAGTAATTATTACACAGGCAGTTATTAATCTTTCTTTTGGGGGGAGGATGAGGCTTTAAATGAAAATAATTTTCATAGAAAAATGGAAAAAAGTTACTTTGTAAAAATTTGCTATACAAACTAAATGGCAGCTGTTGAAAAATCTCAATAAAATGAAAATAAAATGCAGTGGTACTTTGTTGGCAGCGGTACTCTTTTACCTAAGGTTGGGTCACAAAATAATCATACTGCTGGGGCTTGGTGGCTCATTCCTATAATCCTAACACTCTGGGAGAGGGAAGTAGGTGAATTGCTTGAGAGATGGAGACCAGCTTGAGCAAGAGCAAGACCCTGTCTCTACTAAAAGAAAAAATTAGCTGGGCATTGTGGTGGGCGCCTGTAGTGCCAGCTACCAGGGAGGCTGAGGCAAGAGAATCATTTGAGCTTAAGAGTTTGATGTTGCTCTGAGCTATGATGCCATACCACTCTACCAAGGGCAACAAAGACTCTATCTCAAAAAAGAAAAATATCATTATACTATGTGGGGGATATGTATGGTATATGTGAGAGATCTTTTATCTAAAGATGGATCATAGTTTTAGTTGCACAATTTTCCTTCCACATATGGTTAAAGTCGTAGAACATATGGGCATGGAAGTCACAGACCTGAGTGAATCTCACCTTTACTATCTTCTTTGTGCCTTCAGCCTGGACCTCAGTTTATTTGTAAAGGTGTGATACCTCTCTCCCCACCAAGTTATAATAAAAGTTGAGATTTAATTTTGAAATACTGCCTGGCACATAATAGGCACTTAATACAGGATAGCTAATAGTGGCAATAATTTGTACAGCTTTGAATGAAGAGGTGGTAACAGGAAATCTCTGGGCTAGAAGGAAACTAGATAGTTGTTATTTTCTTGTTTCTGGACAAGACTGACTCCTACCTAGGAAACAAATGATGGGATTCTGGATCTGCCTTTCAACTACTAAACAAGTTTTAGAGTCTGCTAGACACCAAGTACTATCAAGCCACCTGAGGCTCTTGGGTTAACAAGCAATGGTAGTCCCTGCTATTGTGAAGACAACAGCTGAGTGATTCATACTTACTTCAGTTTGCACCTGGCATGAATCTCCCAATTATTTCTTGAGCTATATCACACAGTAAGAAGATAAAGGACCAGACCACAGCCCACAGATTTTTTTTTGTGTGTGAGACAGATTCTCACTTTGTCGCCTTCAGTAAAGTGCTGTAGTGTCACAGCTCACAACAACCTTAAACTCTTAGGCTTAAGTACTTCTCATTCCTCAGCCTCCCAAGTGGCTGGGACTACAGGCACCCACCACAACACCTGGCTATTTTTTTTTTTTTTTGAGACAAAAGTCTCATTTTGTTGCCCTCACAGCAGAGTGCTGTGGCGTCACAGCTTGCAGCAACCTCAAACTCTTGGGCTTAAGCAATTCTCTTGCCTCAACCTCCTAAGGAGCTGGGACTACCAGCACTCGCCACAATGCCAGGCTACTTTTTGGTTGTAGTTGTCGTTTGGCAGGACCGGGCTGGGTTCGAACCTGCCAGCGCCAGTGTATGTGACTGGCGCCCTAGCCACTGAGCCACAGGTGCCGAGCCAACACCTGGCTATTTTTAAAGATGTGTTCTCAGTCTGGCTCAGGCTGGTCTTGAATTCCTGAGCTCAGGCAATCCACCATCTTGGCCTCCCAGAGTGCGAGGATTGGGATTCCAACGCCCAGCTGGGCCCACAGGTTTTACTTTGAGCCCTATCATTTCTGTGCCTTCTTTCTAAAACCAGGGGCACAAATATCTGAACTAACTTGCCTCCTATTTATAGCTTTTTGAGATGCTGTAGTTATGTTTATGTAGGGCTGATCTATTAGAGAATAACATCCTTGCCAATGTGGGTGGTATATTCATTTTATAAATTTCATTACATTTAGCTCAAGTACAAACCATTATAGGAAAATGCAGACGTTTCAAGTGTGCACCTGTAAGAATTTTCACTAACTGAAAAAGAGTATACTCATTTTTAATTCATACAACACTCATCACATCCAGAAGACATTCAGTCAATGTTTGCTGAATGAGACAGATCAGGCTGTACCATTTAAGATCACACAGGTAAAGGCAGTGCTAGCCTCATTCAAGTCTTGTGCTTGTCCTAAGCACTTTTGCCTTGTCCCAGGTCTGTTATAAGCTCAGATTAAGATCAACGTATACATTTGTAATGCCTTTGCAGTACAGAATCCCATGAATTGCTCCTGACATCTTATTGGGGAAAGGAGAGTGTAAGTTTAAAATTAAAGGTAAAGGCTCGGCGCCTATAGCTCAACCGGCTAAGGCGCCAGCCACGTACACCTAGGATGGCGGGTTCGAATCCCCGGCCTGGACCCGCCAAACAACAATGA
>NW_003852463.1:4836131-4849482 GCF_000181295.1 Otolemur garnettii
CGCTTGAGCCCAGGAGTTGGAGGTTGCTGTGAGCTGTAATGCCATGGCACTCTGCCCAGGGGGACAGCTTGAGGCTCTGTCTCAAAAAAAAAAAATAAAATAAAATAAAATAAAATTAAATTAAAGGTAAAGAAACTCATCAAAATGCACTTATGATTTTCAATACTGCAACCTGTGTAATAGAGCCTTACTAAGTAATTAGTAACCTCTCAAATCTAATGTCATAGGAACTAGGAACACATCTGACCTTATAGTTTTAAATATTGCCTTTATTTTTTCAACTAACTTGAATAACTTTTATCCAACACTTATGTACTAGGATGAAAAAAAAAATCAATATGTGCTCCCCACTCTGTTCTAAAACCTCCCCTGTCCAATTACAACTGTAGAATCTAGACATAGGAAGAGTGATTTTTGTGAACTCACTTAAAGAACGTAAGTAGGTCTTTGTATTTATAAACTCTTTTCACCAAAATACTGATTGATCCTCATCCTGAGAGCAGTTAAAAAAAAAAAAAAACAACTCTAAGCTCACCACTCATTAATAACTCAATAGGAATATGGGATACAGCAGAGGCACTTCTGCTCTGTCCTTCTCTTTGGAAGCTTCCTACCAGGTGATAGAGACTTGCTGTGTGCTGGACCCAGTGGTTTAGGCTGGATGTGCAGATGGCTAGCTGTTCTTCCAGGAGGAACTTGGCTTTCATTCTTTTTACTCAGAGCTCTAGCTTGCTGCATTGGGCTAGCATTGATGGGGAGAGAGCTACTGCATTCTATTCTAGATGAATGCCACACTGTGAAAGAACAATGCCATAGGACCTGGGTAACTAACTAGTGTACACAAGCTCCCTTCAAAAGCCTAATCAGAACTCAAAAGCTATAGGAAGAACTCCCTCACATACAGATGTTGGACCTCTGCAGCAGAAATTACTCAAACTATTTACTAGAAATGAAAATTTCCCCATCCCATCCTTAACTTATTACATCAGACACCTTAAGGTGGGAGAAGGGAGAAAACAGAACTCTGACTCTAAGACAAACTCTAGAATAACTGATGCATGCAGGTTTGAGAACTGTTGTCCAGGATGTGACCCATGCCTTCTAATGGCATATACTCTAATGCCTGCAGATGCAATCACTGTGGATTAAGATTCTATGTTCAGCCTTCACCCAGCAGCATGGGTAACAGGACGAGACTTGTCTGCACTGGTTAAACCAGTGTCCAGGACAGGGATCCTGTCTGTTCTCACTGAGGTTCCTCATTCCCAGGGCCACACAACAAGTACAGGGTCATGCTGTAAGCAGAGCACTAGCGTAGTCAGGAGTAGACAGACCACCTAGTTAAGCTGTGCCTAGTTGGTCTTGGATCTCAGCAATCACATCTTCTCAAGAATTCATTCTCACAAAAACTACAAAGTGTCCTGCTTACCTGCAATTACCAAATCCCATGAGGTAAAAATTTTCTCAAACTAGAATTATACCCTGTTCCCTAAATCTTACTGAGAGTCTCAGGAGAAGACATGTGCCTAAGGTTATTCCTGGTGATGTTTTGCATAAAGAGCACTTAGTTCCACTGACTATGGTTGGGTAGCAATCATTACCCACTATGACAGAAGAAAACTGAGGTCACAGGTTAACTGGCAGCCACAGTGTTCATGTATGGTAATGGGTGGGGAGGTAACACACACAAATTATCTTCCTGAGCACATGGTGAGTGGATACGGCCCACAGGCCAAGCACCTTAGACTAACATTATTCCTTAGCTTACTGGGATACCTGCTGGCAGGTGCACTGGGGATGAACACAGCAAGTGTGTTGGATAACACGATCCAGTTGGGAAGTGAGTAAAGTGCATTTATTTTCTTCTGTTTGTTTTTTAATGAAAAAAGTCTCCTCTCTTCAAGCACCCAATGTCCACTGGGCTGAGAATGGGTGAGGTGAGGGCCAGCCCCACCTAGGAGAAGGTATAGGAATAGAAGGCAATGGCATTGGCGTTGTAGTCCATGGGGAGGAGGTGTCCGATGTGCCTGGCCCCTAGGCTAGCTGCACCCAGGGCAGAGGAGTGCCTTAGCTTCAGCAGGGTGAAGCTGGAGAACAAGTTCTGAGCCTGGATCTCTCTGCCCTGGGTCAGCGCCAAAAGAAAACCTGGAAGAATAACACAAGGACAGAGATGAGAGGAGACCAACAGCCAGGGAGGAGGAGGGGACGAAGATGCCAAGGCCCCAAAGCACTCCTGCAGAGGTGCTGGAGGAGCCCTCACGCCAGGTCACAAGCATACAAGGTGCACCAAGGCACATGGTCCCAGTAAGAGCTGTGGGTGCTGGAACTAGCAGCTCCCAAGAGGCCTGCCCTCCTCTCAGTTCCAATGGCAATGGGGGTGCTTGACTACTTCAGATGTCTAATGGAAACCATACAGCTGTCCGAGGTAAGACTGCCAGGACTGAGAAGTCATGTTTCTTTCCTTCTGGTTGGGATTATCCTGATTTGGGTTGTCACCATAAGTTATCACATGCTCGTCAGTGCTGTGATTTTAAATTAGATTTGTCTTTAACTTTTTTTTTTTGAGACAGAGTCTCAAGCTATCACCCTGGGTAGACTGCCATGGCGTCAAAGCTCACAGCATCTTCCAACTGTTGGGCTCAAGCAATCCTCTTGTCTGTTTTTCTATTTTTAATAGAGACAGGGTCTCCCTTTTGCTCAGGGTGGTCTCAAATTCATGAGCTCAACTGATCCAGCCGCCTCAGCCTCCCAGAGTGCTAGGACTACAGGCATGAGCCACTGTGCCCAGCCTACTTTTTTTTTTTTTTTTTTGCAGTTTTTGGCTGGGGCTGGGTTTGAACCCACCACCTCCGTCATATGGGACTGGTGCCTTACTCCTTTGAGCCACAGGTGCCGCCCCCCTCAATTAACTTTTTTTAAGTGGCCATTATTTATTTAATAAACCATGTAGAATATAACATCTTTTCAAGAGCTCAAGGAAGCTGGATGAGACATAATAAAAGGGCTCACAGGCAGAGCCGAGGGTGGGGGACTTAGCCAGAGGCAGCATGGCTTGTCCAGGCCCCAGGGCCCAGGTTCCAAGTTCTCTCCAGGGCAAGAAGCTGTCCTGGGCCACCTCCCTTCCAGCCCGTCCTCTGCCCTTACCCTCCCCTCCTCCCCTCACCCCACACTCACCTTCCTTCAATAGCTCCCAGCTCTTCCACACAGAGCCCACACACAGGATGGGGAGGCCCATCACCCCTTGGAACAAGACCTGGGCATAGAATAAAAAATGGATGCTGGGGGTTGACCAAGCCTCTTTAGTGCTGAAGAAGGTATTTTCCTCAGACCAACCAACCCATCCCAGTTACTCTCCTTTCAACCAAGAACCAGAAGAAGGCGAACTCAAGAAAAGAAAAAAATAAAATGGAGGAAAATAGGAACGCATAAAGGCAAGGGAGAGAAGAGAAAGGAAAAAGAGTTAAGCAACAATAGAAAGGAAGGAATGGAGGGAGGGAACTGGACAGGAAAATGACTGAGAGGACACAGCACACCACACACATCAAACCAATTTACTACATATGAATGCAAATTACAGCAGTCACTGAGGGAGGCACTTAAAGAACTTGCTTGTTATAGACATTCTGCAGAATATTTGATAGGATTCAACTTTCACCAGGTTTGATGGAGCAGTCCCATCCCTCATGAGAAAGGACCAAACTTGTCCCTTTCTTTCTGAAGGTGGCAGCTCCCCACCATCATTTCCCACCTCAACTCACCGGGTCAATCTCAGGCAACACTGCTACAACGTGTCTGCCCAGCACTTCCCCAGCCTTCATGAAGATATAACGGGAAAGAGGGTCCCCCTGCTGAGCACCTGGGGTAGGAGGAAAGGAACTGGTGAGTATCTGGGGAGGTACTTATCTCCCTGGCTTATCCCCTTCCTCTCTGTTGCAACACAGCAAGCACAGAAGCACCTATAACAGCAGGAGTCTAAGGATAGATGCCTGCCCCTGGCATGTGGCTGAGCACGCTTCCACTGCCCCCTCCCCCTCATGCCCTCTGGGAGGGTGCCCTGTCCAGAGGTGGCTCATTCAGACACTGGGAAGGCACCCCTCTAGAGGAGCATGCTGGCACCTGGTTTGTGCTCCAGCTTATACTGAGTTACCATGAGTCTGTCCCTACCAGTCTCTCAGCTCTGGGGAACAAGGACCCTGTCTGAGCAGCTGGCTAGTATTCCTGTCAGTGCCCCCCACCCACCTCCACCAGTCTGCTGCTGGTTGGCCCCTTCCTGGCTCTTCTGGAGAGACCTCCGTCCAGCAGTATCTAAGAGAGCCCTGGGAAGAAGTCCTGAGGGCTCAGCAATCCAAATTAAGACGGTATGGTATGGACTTTAACATACCACAGAGAATGAGCGAGCAGCGTGTAGACACACAAGCTCTATGTTCAGGTTCTCTTGACACCCAACAAACTCTGCCCAATCTTTCTATAATCCACTAGTTCTCTGAGTATGATTAGAGTAAAAAAAAGTTACAGGTTTGTCCAAAAGACAACTACTTCATAAATTTCTCAGAAACAGGCATAACGCCTATATAAGCCATGACTGATGCTAAGGAGAGAAATACAGATAATACAAAACAACTGTCATCAAAACCCACACACTCCTCTGTCTCCAAGGCCCACCAGCACCAAGAACAGTGGTGGCAGAGAACTGAGGTCACTTGGAGAAAAGAGAGGGAAATAGGTGTCCAGGTCCATTTGGACCCCACCCCACCCCCAACTGGGGAACAAGGCCAGATAAAACCCTGCCCCACCACCAGTACCTTCTGCAATTTTTCGGCAAAACCCAGCAAATCTGCATTTATCAAAGTCTCTATACAGGTGAGTGAGTATTCCCAGACGATCTGGCACCTAACAGACAGAAAGGGCACAAGACAGTCAACAGAAGCAAAATAAAATCCCCCATCTCTTACCCAAGTGGACTTCCTAATGTCTCTACTATCTAAAAAGCTAGAATAGATTTTGGGGTCTTTTTAGCTCCAGAAAGTACAAAGATTTGAGATTTCCCATTTGAGAAAAGTTCTTTGTCTTCCCCAACAATGAACTTCATTGCTTCTTCCAGATTAGTCAGAAGGCAGCACAGAAACAAATCTGTGTTCACCAAAGTATACTATTTAGTTCCTTGAAATTTCTTGAAAACATTTCTTTGGTCAAGGAAATCTAAGGAATATTACATACCATAACTCTCTCTCAAAGAGTCACAATGCACATTGGCAAACTAACAGTTCTGAGAAGTCCTGCCACCAAGAAATTCACATTTCTCTCAAACTTAACTGAACACAAAAGATCCTTCTTCCACCCCAACAAACTTACCCACGTTTAACACCCGAGGAACCAATACTTCCCCACAATACATTTTCATAAATGGAATGGCAATATACTAAGCATTTCATATGTCATTTGATTTCATCTTTGTAACAACTTTTTTTTTTTTTTTTGACAGGAGCCCCAAGCTGTCCCCCTGGGTAGAGTGCCGTGGCATCACAGCTCACAGCAACCTCCAACGCCTGGGCTCAAGCGAGTCTCTTGTCTCAGCCTTCTGAGTAGCTGGGACCACAGGCGCCCGCCACAACGCCTGGCTATTTTTTGGTTGCAGTCCTCATTGTTGTTTGGTGGGCTGGGCTACATTCAAACCCGCCACCTTGGGTGCACGTGGCTGGCGCCTTAGCCACTTGAGCCACAGGCACCAAGCCTTCCTGCTAATTTTTTTTTTTTTTTTTTTTTTTTTGAGACAGAGTCTCAAGCTGTCACTGTGGGTAGAGCACCATGGCATCATCCTAGCTCATAGCAACCTCCCACTCTCAGGCTCAAGTGATCCTCTTGCCTCAGTTTTTCTATTTTTAGTAGAGACAGGGTCTTGCTCGGGGGCTAGTCTCAAACTCCTCAGCTCAGGTAATCTACCCGCCTCAGCCTCTTAGAATGCTGGGATTACAGGCGTGAGCCACCATGCCCAGCCTTTGTAACTTTTTAAGAATGACTAAAGGATAGAGAAGAGCAGTAGACATAGAAGCAGAGTTTAGAACCAGGTGGCTGAGTCTGGACAGCTTAACTCCACTTCTTACAGCAACTGCTCTAGAAGTGATTTCTCTCCCTGGCCCCTGCTATTCCTCACCTTGGCCCAGGCCAAAGTTCCTCTTTAACCACCAATTTCTCAGCCCTGAGAATACAGGTACTACTTTCCGGCATCTCTAATCTCCTTCCTTGACCCCCAAAGACTAACTGACATCTATCAAAAAAATGTATCTGCCTTTCCTCTCCCTTCCACCTCCTCTCCCACCCTTTACTTCAGGTTCTGTTAAAGGCAGCTGTTTCCTAGCTCACCACAAATGAGCACAGCACAGACAAGGATTCAATCCCCAATACCCTGAGCAGAAGACTGCAACTCCCCAGATCTCTCCCAGCCCATCTCTTAATGGGCTCTCATGACCCATACAAGTCAGAGGCAGCTCTCCATCTAAGGCACTTGTTCAGATTCTGCCTGCTGCCTCTGTGCCCTGACCTTACCCTGCATTTTTTATTCTAGACTAGAAAGCCAACTATTTTCACTTCCCAGCATGTTCTAACTACCCAAGAATGAAGTCTGACTACCCCTCTGTCTCCAGACTACCCCTTCTCCTCCTGTCACCTTCCTGGAATGTATTATCTTTGTCATTCTGAATTTTGTTCTCACCTACAACTTCTCCACCTGCAGCTTTGATCCACAATGCACCCTGACTTCCCTCTGGTCCACCCAGTCCCTCCCCTACATCTACTTCTGCTCCAAATTTCTCACTGTCCTATCCAAGGTGTGTGTGTTGACAGAGGGTAGGGACATACCTGGAAATAGTTGAACATGGCCTGCTTGACATAGCCAATATCATGAGGAGCCACCTCTAGGTTGTCAATGGAGTCAAAGACGATTTTCACTGCTTTGTGTGCAATCCAGTAAGCTGCAGAGAGCAAAGAGGACTAAGAACATGGGAACAATCTCCATGAGCTCACCAGGAAGGAAGCTCAGACCTACACAAGGTAAATACTCTATTAGTGTTTTATAGCAAATTAAGTTTCCTGAGTGGCACCTGTTGCTCAGTGGGTAGGGTGCTGGCCCCATATACCAAGGATGGAGGGTTCAAACCCGGCCCCGGCCAAACTGCAACAAAAAAAATAGCCAGGCATTCTGGTGGGCACCTGTAGTCCCAGCTACTCGGGAGGCTGAGGCAAGAGAATCACTTAAGCCCAGGAGTTGGAGGTTGCTGAGAGCTATGATGCCATATCACTCTACCAAGGGCGAGAGACTCTGTCTCTTATTAAAAAAAAGAAGTTTCCTGATTCCCAGCATGGAGGGAGGGGTGCCTCTAACCAAACTGTATCTGATTAACCAATGTAAAGGAAAGCTAGAGGGGGAAAACAGAATAGGTGAGGCTGTGTCACACTAGCTGCCACTCAAAGATAAGATAAAGTCAATCATCACTAATGCCACTGGAGTCAATGCTATGAGCTGGAACCCAAGGCCCCTATGAAAATGTACAAAGAGGCAGTAGGAGTAGCATCTGCAGCCCTTTCCCTCTAGCAGACCAGAATGGCATCTCCTGGCAGCTATGGACTTAACCCACAGAGTTTTAACTCCTAAAGACTCCAAAAGTCTGAATCCCAGGTGCAAGTCACAGCTGAAGTACAAGGGCAACAGTAGGTCTGGCATTTGCCTCTCTATTATCTTCCAGACATCATGCTAAGCTTGGATTAGTCAGGTTCAGAAGCTATCCCCAGAGATCTCCAGAAAGCAGGCCAAGGGCAGGGAGAGGAAAATGGGGAGCTGAAGGAAGGGGAGGTCCAGGACCCTGAACCAGGCCCAGTCAGTGTGAGGTCACCTGAGCCTTCGTCTCCCATCATATGGCCCCAGCCGCCACATCCACGCTCAGAGCCATCAGGGTTGATGAGCCTGCAGGTGGAGCCTGTTCCAGAGATGAGCACGATCCCACCTGGGGAAAGGACATGGGTGGCTTAATGTGGCCAAGGCCTTGCACAGAGAAATAACTTCCAACTGTGGAAAGACAGGACAGAAACCAACCCCAGGCAAAGGGATCACCACTCAGTCTCACAGAGGAGAAAACTGAGCCCAGCTAGTTTCCCACCTGACGGTGAGGGACAGGGTCTCAGAGAAACACCAATCACATAGCGCCCTTCTCTGGAGGATAAAGAGGAACACAAGTCTGCACCTCCTTATCTAGCCAGTCTTCTGCACCTCCTTGTCTAGCCAGTCTTCAAGGGACTACCTGCGTTACTAAGAACCTCCTGTGTGCCAGGAACTGATACTCGTTCAATACCCTAAACTACCTTACAAATACAATTGCCCCCATGTCACAGATGAGGAAATGGGAACTCAAGAGAGTTCCATAATTTCTCCAAGATAGTACAGCTGTCAAAAGAGGAGCTGGAATTCAAATGCCAATCCTGTGACGCCAACATCTTTACACTATCACAGAGATTTCTCTCCTCCGTACTCACAGCTCCCCTCTGCCGCCCGCATCACTGCATTGCCCCCAGGAGCTCCCTGTTCTGCAGTGGAGTCCCATGTTTGACTCCACTCCTCACTTCCCATTAAGACACCTTTGCTGCCCTCCCTCCTTCTGCCTGGTCCTTGCTCTGGCAGGAATGTAAACTAATGAAAGGCAAGTCAAGGGGCATATGACAGAGGCTGCCTTCCAGATATCTGCAAGGTAAGTTTTACCAGCTACAGCCAAGGGGCTTTCCCAAGAAAACCAGTTCTCAGTCTTATCCCTCCCTCCACCTCCTCACCATCCGGCGTAGCTGTGGCGATGGAGCCGGCGGCATCAGTGGTGATTAGGTAGCTTTCACTCAGGTAGGGAAATCGGTCCCTCAGCTCCTCCATCAGGATCCTCACCGCATCCTCCTGATCCCCACCGCTCAGGGATAGGCCCTATGCCATGCGGGAGGTGAGCCAGCATGCAGAGCCCTGGACCCAGCTCTACTCAGCCCCTCCCCTCTTGCTGTCTGACTCCTACTCTCCACACCTGGCCATGTCCTACTCATTCAGCCCCAGTTCTCCTGCCACCCCACACAAGGGCCCCTCAGAAGGCTGTGCCTGCAAGAACTGGGACTAGGGATAAACAGAGTAAGATGCGATTCAAGTACCAGGCTTGGAACTTGGGAGGACAGTAGAGCTCTCAACAAAAGACCAGGCAGAGGAGTGAGGTGAGGGGAGACAGGGAGATGAAGAGAGAAGCTTAGTTTGGAGTGCTTGGTGTCTGGCTATGACTGCAGAGCATCTCACTGGTATGTCCGGGGAGTAACCAGAGCGACACCAACTTGGAAGATTTGAGTTGGAAATAACAATAGCTAACATTTAATAAATGCATATCGGTCAGCTCTGTTAATAACCTTGTGGAGATAGACCATATCATTTTACTTTCCCAACAACTCTGAAGTAGCTACTACTACTAACATTTTCCAAATGAGAACTGAGGCTTAGAGACAGAAAGTAACCTATTTAGGGTCACACAGATGTTAAGTGGCAAAGCTGGGATTCAAACCAGGGTCTCAGTACCTCTGCAAAGCCCTGTACTCTTCCAACACATTTGTGGCTTGTAGGTTACAACTGAAGCCAATAAAGTGGGTGAGATTATGAGAGTTTTGATACCAAGATCATCCAAACTTGGCTACCATTCTCCAGTGTTGCTTATGGTTCAACTCCCAGGTTCTATCCCAGACTCACCAAGCTTCGTAGAGGTACCAGAGGATCCACCCCTGCTTTCCGTTTGGCCTTGTGCACCATTTCATTGATCCGCTCCACACACTTGTCTTTCCCGATCAGCTGGCCCCAATCAAGGGAAGGAGGAGTTACAAAAGCTTACAGGACCTGTTTGGCCCCTACCAGCTGTCCTATGAGCCCCAGCCACCACCTCAACAGGAGTGACAGAGAACAGGATCAGAACCAAGACCTCTGGTCCCCTTAGTGTAGCTTTTACCCAGTGGTTGGTGCTCAGTCCATCTGCTTCTGCCAGGATCTGTCCATCCTCCGAGAGTAAAAGGACCTTGGATTGTGTGCCTCCCCTACAGAACACAAGAGGGCAGTCAGTCCTCTGTGGTTTGGTGTTTGCTGTGCTCTTTAACTGAAACACAGTTCTCCTTCTTCCCTTGGGGATGTCTTCCCTATTCTGCAATACCCTCCTCATATATCACCTAGTCCTTGAAACCTTTTCTAATGCATGGCCTAGCCCCCCCCCCCAATTAGTTAAGGCTCCATTAGTTAAGCCTTCACAATGCCTCCAAAGCTATTAAGACTCCCCTACAGTGGCTTGGCGCCTGTGGCTCAAGTGGCTAATGTGCCAGCCACATACACCTAAGGTGGCGGGTTCGAATCCAGCTCGGGCCTGCCTAAACAACAATGATGGCTGCAACCAAAAAATAGCGGGGCATTGTGGCGGGCGCCTATGGTCTCAGCTACTTGGGAGGCTGAGGCAGGAGACTCGCTGGACCCCAGGAGTTGGAGGTTGCTTTGAGCTGTGATGCCACAACACTCTACCCAGGGAGATAGCTTGAGGCTCTGTCTCAAAAAAAAAAAAAGACTCCCCTACAGTAAGAGTGAGCCCAATTGTTTTGTGTCTGCCTTTCACTAGACTATGTGTGCAATGGATCATTTATCTGTCCTCAAAATGAGCACAGGGCCTGGCACAGGCAACACTCAGTAAACCACTGCTAAATGAGAATGGTACATCTTTCTGCTTATCTCACAATGGCCAAAGCTGCCTAGGCCTTCAAGACACCCTTGTGAGAAATGCTTACATGGCAGGGAGAGCTTACATATAAGCAACTAACTCTCAAATGGTGGTTAGTGGGGGACATGGTAGATTAGGGGGAGAAATGTGATGGTGGGATGTATGTTTCTTTATTGATTACGTTTAGGAATGGCAGAAGAGGAAACTGAAGACCTGCTGATCAAACTCAAAGATGACATGATGTTTGAAGGGACAGTTAATGCACGAGGTGGCAGACTCAACATCCAAAAAGAATCTCTTGACAAACTGAAAAGTGGGTCATATCTTACAGATGACTGTAACAAGGAAGAATGCAAAGTCCTATACCTAGTCTATTTTTTAAAGGGATATGGATATAGCATGGGGGAGATCAATGAGTTCGTTTGAAAAGACTATGGGGGTCTGTGAGTCAGCATAGGATGTGGCTGCCAGAGGAGTGAATCCAATCTCAGATTCCAAGGTACCCTGCCCTGAGGGTACAGCCACCCTGATTTGACACACCAAGGTTCACAAAAGTTGTTACTGGCAGGGACTTGGTGATCACCTTGTTCAGCTTCATCTTGCCCACTGTCATATCCAGACGCAGAGCTATTACAAGCTTCGGAGCGGGGAAAAATTCAAGAACAGAGGGTTCAATCCAGTGTGAGAAGCAGGAATGGAGGAATTTGAGGCTTCAGGACAAGCTGGTATTCTGGGTCGGAGCTGCTCCATCTCCCAGACACTCCCTGCAAAGACCTGCGTCCCAGCTTACGCCCCTCTCCCACTCCCCACTAGCAACTTCATACCTGACATCAGTTCTGGAAATCTCTCCCCGGGGTGAGGAGAGGAGAAAAAGAGTTTGCTTCTGCGGAGTTAGTCGTTCGTGAAAGGGGCGTGGTTCCACCGTGAAACACAAAAGACACACCCACCCCCCGGGGTGCGGCAGTAGCACGCTCTGAGCCTCTGCAAGCGTAACAGCGGCGAGCACAAGGGTGCTTCGGAGCGTGCACACGCCTCTCCTCTGCAGGGCCTCCAAGCCCCAAATTCCAAAGTGGCAGGACTCTGAGGCGTGATGCCACCAGCTTGCCAGCCTGGCCACATCCTTCCACCCCACCTTCAGGCCTGGGATGCCCCAGGGGGCCCCTCCCAGGATCCTTCCGGGTCCGCACTCACCCCTCTACTCCCCCGTAGAGCGCAGCCATACTACTGCCACTGCTGCCGCGGATCCCGCCGTTTGCTTCACTCTCCACAGCTGCTTCCCTCTAGCCTGCTCGGCACCGCCCCGTGTCTCGTGACCGCTCGGCCTGTACTGCTGACTTCTACTGCGCGTGCTCCGGACGTGGCACGTGACCTTCACTAGTCCCAGGATGGCCAGGGCGCAGAGTCACCTCTGGGCTGGGTGAGTGGGGTCCGCACCGGCTCCTCCCGACCCCGCTCGGCCCCTCCCCACCGCGAGCCTGCTTCCCAAGCGGGGGAACCAGAAAGGGATGTTGGGGTTGGACCCTCTGAACTCTTCACTGCCTTACCCGCAGCTCAGCTCCCGGAAGTTGCTGGCAGCCCCGCCTGGCGCGTGCGCCTTGCTCCTGGGCCGTGTAGGTGTGACCCGCACTGTGACACAGGCTTGGCGGGACCCTGCGGAAATGTGGGATTGAAAAGCTGCGCGCACAAACCTAGGCACCCCACTCCTCCCCGGTGACATTAAACTTTATGATAGTTTCTGCAAAAATTACCGTAATGTTCAATGACACGTCTGTTTGGCGATGGCGAAAGTCCCACGTACACGGGCAAACACCGGCGCAGATTTTTTTACACTGTGCTCGTGTGAATATTCGTAACCGAGAGAAACTAGAAGTCGGTAGGGAAAGAAGAAAAGCCTCCAGGCTATCATGGCAGCTCTGAGAGGGAACGTTCAGCTATTTCTACGCACTCAGTTTAGTTCTTTTTGGAAGCTATTTGCGGGGAACATAGACTACCTGCCAACTAGCAGATATGGTTTTACAAGTTTTTAGTTGCTTTCCACCCTCCACCCTGCACCCTTTCCTTGCAGTGCATCAGGAAAGGGAATGGGCATCCGAAGAGGGAAAATACTGGCCAAGTGTGGGAGACAAGCTGGGGTTCCTGCGGCGCTTCCCCCGGGGAAATTCGGGGAGGGCCGCCAGCTGCTCTTGGCTTCTCTTCGGGAACATCAGCTAACTTATTCCCTGATTCTGGACCCTCCTTGACTGCCAGTGTCTTGTAGAGAAATCCTGGACTAAGCCTCTACTTCTCTGATAGCCACGTGGGTCTGATTATGCTTTGGTATAAAAATTTGTCATACAGTGTGTTTAAACTAGAAGTGAGAGCTTTGCCTCACTTTCTACCTACCTACTCGGAACGCTGAAGCACTAAGTGTTAACTCAAAAAAGTAAAAAGTAAATCACTACATAATAGAGAATATTAGAGATGAGGGTAGGATTTTTTTATGCGCACCTGTGATATTTTCATTCATAGCACATCAGAACTGAAAGGTACTTAATCCAACACACATGTTTTTACAATAAGAGAACTATTTTCTGGTGAGTTTGTTTTTTTTTTTTTTT
>NW_003852463.1:4850556-4863907 GCF_000181295.1 Otolemur garnettii
AATTACATTTGGAAATATAACATTTGGGGTATAGTAGATTAAAATTATAGATTATTAAGATTAATTTTCCTGGTCTTTAAAAACAATCTTTTAAACACATTAATTGCCATGCAAGTTGTTTTTAACTTTTTTTTTTTTTTTTTAGAGACAGAGTCTTACCTTATTGCCCTTGGTAGAGTGCTGTAGAATCACAGCTCACAGTAACCCCCAACTCCTGGGCTTAGGCGATTCTCTAGCAACAGCCTACCGAGTAGCTGGGACTACAGGCACCCGCCACAATGCCCAGCTAATTTTTTGTTGCAGTTTGGCCAGGGCCGAGTTTGAACCTGCCACCCTTGGTATATGGGGCCAGCGCCCTACTCACTGAGCCACAGGCACTGCCTGCATGTGCTAGTTTTTTTTTTTGGAGACAAGAGTCTCAAGCTGTTGCCCTAGGTAGAGGGCTATGATGTCAAACTCTTGAGCTTAAGCGATTCTCTTGCCTCAGCCTCCCAAGTAGCTAGGACAACAGGTGCCCACCACAATGCCCAGCTATTTTTGTTGTTGTTGTCACAGTTGTCGTTATTTTAGCTCGCCCTGGCTGGGTTCAAACCTGCCAGGCTCAGTGTATGTGGACAGCGACCTACCCACTGAACTACGGGCGCCACCCTTAACTTATGTTAGTTTTGAGTGAAGTGCCTCATGAAGCATATATAACAAGTCTCAACCTGTCTTGACCTAATAAAACACTTGACCTTGGCCCCAAGGAAAAATTTTTTTTCTAGTGTTGTAGTCAATGTGTTAAATGTAGCTGCTAGGTAATTTAAAATTATACATGAAGATTATATTTGTGGCTTCCATTATATTTCTGTTCCATAATGCTGTTCTATGTCTTGTCTCCTCCCCTCTGGGCCAGAATATCTCTATGTCACTGAGTGCCTATTCAAAAAATAAATAATGGCCATATGATTGATTTAAAGAAGAACATGGCATTGAATAAAAAATAATAGTATACGTGTGTTGTACATTATAATTCTATAAAGCTATTTTATGTACTCTTACCTTGTTTGATTATCCTAAAATCTTTATGAGAATGACAGAGATTTCTAACCACATAGTGTAAGTCCAGAACTGAGGTTCTGAAACCAAAATGGTTAGCCTAGGCTCACACAAATACTAGATGTTGCTTATTATATGTGTGGGTAGATGCCGTAATGGGAAGGAAATAAAGATGTTGCAATATAGGAAAGTATAAGTGCTTGCCCTGGGCTTGCAACATCACAGCAGCTACTCCCACAATGCTCAAGAGGCTGATAAAGTTCAAAACCTACAAACCACAGTCTTCTTCTTGGTCTTCTCTACTCTGTCCACATAGCACAAGAGAGGACACAGTGGGGAAGGGGGGCTTCTTAAGAGGGACAATGGAAAAAGCCTTCTCTCCCAAATCTACTTACAATTTTAAGGCAGAAGACTTTTGGTCCACAACAGATCATGTTGACTTAGTTCATAAAGTACAGTCACATCACCCACCACAGTATTTCTAGGGCTAACCTCAGCACCAGGCACTTGATAGGAACTCCATAAATACTGTTAGCTTTAAGAGTGCTTATAAATGTACTGCACCACAAACGTGAGTAGTTATGCCCCACTGTGAACTAAAGAAGGGAGTAAGTGAAGACCATGGTGCAAACAATTTGCAGAACAGATTAGGGAGAGAAAGACATAGAAAAAATAAGTGAAAAAAATTTTCTTGCAGTTTTTGGCCAGGGCTGGGTTTGAACCCACCACCTCTGGCATATGGGGGTGGCGCCCTACTCCTTTGAGCCATAGGCGCTGCCCAGTGAAATTTTGAATTGAGGAAGCAGGAGTTGGAAAGGAGGTTAGGGGGGGCCTCAAAAGGATCTAGCCCTAATTTGTCTTGTGTTAGGAAGTTACCAGTACACTTGTGACCTTGGCACTGTGCTTTAAAATAATTAGCCTGGCAGGTTCCTTATTGTGGGACAAATGGGAAGGAGAATTCAGAGAAAGGAGGCATTTAGAAGCCTGGGCATTATCTCGGATCATATAGGACGAAAACAAAACCTTAAAAAGGCTGCGCAAGGCCGGGACAAGAGATAAAACAAGCAATAGAAAACAGGACAGAGCAGGAGTCACAGGGAGGGATCCATAGAGAAGTCATGCTGACATCTTCTGCTGTTGATCTGAGATGAAGAAGGGGAGAAAGGCTGAAGTCAACTTTCCCTCAATGAGAGATGTGAAGGGTGGAGGTAGGACTCTGGGGCTGGTAGCTGCAAGGCAAAGGAAGGGTTCTTCCATACCTATAGGACTGCCAAGACCAACCCAGACGAGTGGGGTGCTGGGGATTCCACAGCACAGAAGCAGGTATAGACAAGTGGCATAAACATTCTGCCCTCCAAGTCTCTTCAGCCATGTGAAGGAAGGAGATGGAAAAGAGGGATTTTATCTGCCTTGGCCTGAAATTGTTCAGAAGGTAGTAGGGCCTCAGGCCAGGGCAGCAACCTATCAAATCCAGCTGGTTTATTCTCTCTTCTTTCCTAAGCACAGGGGTGTGTATGTTTGAATTTATATGCATGTTTTGGCCTTGTATCAGTCCATAGGTAGGTTTGTACATATTTATGCATATCAGATATCATAGATGATATAATGATGTTAGGTATTTTTCTGTACCAATGTGTCTACAGAATTGGAATTAACCTTTCAATTCTCAAACTGCATATCTGGACACCTTTGGGTGGATAGATAAATACACACGTTGCTTGTGCTAGAGACGGGCCATACTGCTCTCAAAGACCCAGTTTTGTACATAACTCTGCAGCTTCCATTTGGTGGTATCATGTTAGTAGCTGGAAATTGCCATAGTAGGAATATTTATACCACGGAAATCAGTATCTGCTACCATCAGGTTGTTGTTAATGTTGTTTTCCAAAAAGCTGGTTGTCAAACATTTACCAGCACACCACTGGGTATAAATTTTATGCAGGTAAGAATGTCTGTGGGCTGTGCATATCAGTGTAGAAGTACATATGAAAGTGTGTACCGGCTCGGCGCCTGTGGCTCAAGCGGCTAAGGCGCCAGCCACATACACCTAAGGTGGCGGGTTCGAATCCCCAGCCCGGGCCCGCCAAACAACAATGATGGCTGCAACCAAAAAATGACCAGGCATTGTGGCGGGCGCCTGTGGTCCCAGCTACTTGGGAGGCTGAGGCAGGAGACTCGCTTGAGCCCAGGAGTTGGAGGTTGCTGTGAGCGTGATGCCATGGCACTCTACCCAGGGGGACAGCTTGAGGCTCTGTCTCAAAAAAAAAAAAAAAAAAGAAAGTGTGTACCTATCTAGTCGGTCCAATTTTTTATAGACTATAATCTCAGGGGAACAAAAATGTAACTTTTCCTAGAACTAGAGTTCTGTTTCAATCCTCCACTCTCCCTAATAGCAAGACACTTAATCTAATCACTTATAGGTGAACTCTGTTGTTTCACCTTTCAATTCTGGTCTAACACTTATCCTCCTTTTGGCTCCCCAGGGTGACATGGGAGGGCCAGGGTTAAACAGTGCTGCATAGCAGTGAGGAGGGGCATCCCCTGGCATCTGATGAGATGTGCAGTCTGGGGCCTTTGGTCATTGGTATCTGGAATGCTGACATCTCCTGAGATTCTCAGGAACCCAGATGCCAGTTGCCTGATCTGCCCTGATATTTTTGGAACCTATACCCTTATCAGATGGCAGGGGTGTTTAAGTCTCCCTCTTCCTAAGCTTCTGGGCTCATCCTCCAGGAATCAGAAAAAAGAGAAGCAGCATTATATTGCCTAACTACACAACACCCTGTAAGATACAAGATTTGCCCATTTCATAAGGGCAGAAGAGCTCAGTAGTTAGGAGCCTCTCTGACTCTAAAGCCTATACCTTTTCCACCCTACCAGACTACCATAATTCCCTGTGAATTACAGGCACTTAGCCACAGTTTTGGTCATGATGGGTTAGAACACTGGTGCTAGAATAACCATAGAATTCTCAATTCCATCATTGGACCCTTCATCAATCATTACCACTCTTATGCTGTAGTATAGCAGAAAATCCCTAAATAAGTATTTATGGGGAAAGGGCTGTGAGGTTGAACCAAAATAAATTCTATGCAATGTAAAGCCAGTGGGATAAGTTTCACAGACCTCCACACCCTACTCTGTCCTATTCCTTTATCAGGAGTTAGTTCTCTTTGCTTTTAGCTAGAGCCCTGGATCCAGAATTCTCTGAACTAACAACATTATGTGTACCAGGACAGAGGGGCCAAGAACTCAGGGTAGTGGGGCAGATTCTCCCGGAACAGACCTTTTCTGGAAAAGATCCTCAGAAGTCCTACTGCAAGGGAGAATGGGCAGGGGATGGAGGGCGCATTCTCCCAGGCTCTTGCCTTGCCCATTCGTGTATACGTGGGACTCATAGCCCCCCTTTTATAAAATTCCTCCTTTTGCTAAAAATAAGTAATTATAATTTTTTATTGAGACAATTGCAGATTCACACACACTTGTAAGTAATACTGCAGAGCAGTTGGTTCCCCCAATGTTATGGTACCATCTGTACAACTATAGTACAGTATTACAACACAGATATTGACAGAGGTACAATCAATCTTTCAGATTTCTCCAGTTTTAACTGTACCCATTGTTGGGAGTATGTGTGTGTGTATTTAGTTCTATGCAGTTTTCTCATGTAGATTTGTGTATCCATCACCATAGTTAAGACACAGAACTTGAATCCATCCCCACCTCCCTCTCTCCCTTCCCCAACCACTACTTTGTTCTCCATTTCCAAAATTGTGTCAATTTAACATTGTTATATAAATGAAATCGTTGAGTATGTACTCTTTTTTATTTTTAAACCAGCATAATTCTCTGGAGATTCATCCAACTATCACATGTCTCAGTGGTCAATTTTTTTTTCATTGCTGAGTAGTATTCTATGGAATGGAAGAAGTATATTTCTTCTTAGTGAAATATTCACACGTACAAAACTCTATATACTGTGCACGAAGGTTACAAAGTCATGGCTCCTGATCTTAAACCTTAAGCCTCATGGAAGACCCTGGGAAATAAGGAAAAAGTGTTTTGGCATGAACCCTTGAGCCCTTATGGGTATGTATCCCTCCTCAGCCCAGAGGAACTATATTCTAGGGAAGGGACTGAGAAGAGCCCAGCCTTCTGGGACTGTGGAGTGGGGACTACAAGATGGAGGGAGGAGGTAGGCCAGGCTGAGGCTGGGCTAGTGCCTATGTACCACTGAGCCTCTCTCTATGCTCAAATCTCTGTGGGGGAAGACAGAATGGACAGTTGGCTGCTGGGAGAAGCTGGGTAGAGAGACTCTTCTCAGAACAGGTTACCACCTTGTCAAGTACTAGCTGTTGCCCAGGAATGGGGCAATTGTAGAATCAGGCCTCTGCTAAGAAGGCTGCCTGGAAGAGGTGGGCATGCAGGGATTTTTCCCCAGATCCTGGAACAAAACCTAGCTGGGATCCCCTAGCAGACCCTGTCTTTTGGGCATGTGGTAAAAAGCCCAAGCCTAGGACTGAGTCAGGGCTTCTGGGAGAGCTTGTGCTGAGAGAAGGGACAGTCTTGGCCAGGGTGGAGGACAGGGTTGGGAGAGAATGAGGGAATGGGGTTGGGGAATGAGGGAAGCAGAATTTTGGAGACTTGCTCCTATCCCCACTGGCTTTGCCACTCCCTACCAGGTTCCCAAGACTCAACTTCCAGCCTGAGCTCCTTCCTCCCAGGATCTTGAGAGTCTTCAGCCTGCCTCTCCAACAGTTGCGTGTGTTTGTGTGAGAGAGAGCTTGCTGCCAACTAACCTGGTCCTCTCAGGACCTTTCTGAGAAAGGGCGTCTTACTGACTCTCTGGAGTAGGGAAGTGAGAAAGGGGAGCTGGGAGCATCAGAAAAGGAGTTAGGGCTCGGCGCCTATAGCTCAACCGGCTAAGGCGCCAGCCATGTACACCTAAGGTGGCGGGTTCAAATCCCCAGCCCGGACCCGCCAAACAACAATGACGGCTGCAACCAAAAAATAGCCGGGCGTTGTGGCGGGCGCCTGTGGTCCCAGCTACTTGGGAGGCGGAGGCAGGAGACTCGCTTGAGCCCAGGAGTTGGAGGTTGCTGTGAGCTGTAATGCCACGACACTCTACCCAGGGGGACAGCTTGAGGCTCTGTCTCAAAAAAAAAAAAAAGGAGTTAGAATGGACTGGAGCAATCAGGAAGGCATCCTGGAGGTAAGGGTGTTACCTGGTTCTTGAAAGACTGGTAAGAACTGGATTGACAAAAAGTAGGAGCAGGAAGGCACTTGGAGTGAAGTAAGGGTGGGAGTGGAGGAGGAGCTTGAGAGTCATGACTCAGAGTGTTGTGTGCAGTGGTGGTTTGGGCCAGCCAGCTTTCCTTCCCTTCTGCACCTGCCCAGGAGACCAAGACGATGTGACCTACAGGCAAGAGACAGGACAGAGGAAGAAGAAGGGCTGGCCGGCAATTTAATTAATGAAAACAATCCTTTCACATGGTGCCCTGCCTGTCTCAGAGTTCCATGGGCTACTTGGAGCCAATCTGGGCTATCCCAGCACCTGCTAAGGTTAATGAGCCCTAAAGTCTGGTTTATTCAGACTTGCCAGGGGGCCTTGGGCCATGTTGGACATGGTACTTTCAGTTTTTTTGTTGTTGCTGTTGTTGCAGTTTGGCCAGGGCCAGGTGGTCGAACCCACCACCCTTGGTGTATGGGACTGGTACCCTACTCACTGAGCCACAGGCACCCCCTGGTACTTTCAGACTGGGAACATGGTGATACAACTAGAGTATTTTTAGGAAGAGAAATGTTCAGTTTTTAGTTTTATAGAATTATCTTCCAATAACTGAAGAAGGCAGGAATTACATATTACTGCAAATAATAAAGTGAGGAATTACTCCATAGATCAATTCTACAGCATCTCTACAGCAGTGTTCTCTTGGGAGATGTTAATTGATACTTCTAGAACAAAGTTCTTGTGATCCTTGGGAACTCTGAGTCTTCTAAAATCCACCTGCCCTACCCTTTCCCTGGAGAGTCACAATGCCCATCAGTACAGTGAGGCTCAGAAAAGCCACAAAGGAGAGAAACCTGTTTAGTCCTGATTTTGGCTTGGAAAAATAGTGAAGGAGTATGAGTTGGGTTCTGGAGGGGAGTGTGCACCCCCATAGGAAGCCAGGTCTTGAGCTTTCTTGTGGCCCAGGAACTATCTCCCTCTCTACCCTCAAGGGAGGAAAGTCAGATAAACCAGTACCTACTAAGGGTCCCAGGCTTGGCTGAGGAAAAGCCACTTGGCCTTCCCAGGAGGGATGTGATGGCAGGTGAGCTGGGGCACCTGCTCAACCCCCACAGAAGTTCCCAGAAAATCCTCAGTAGCAGGGTCAGGGGCATGACAGCATCAAGTGTAGGGACGTGACAGATGGACATGAGGATGGATCAATTGTATGTCCCAGTTAGCAGTGCTTCCCCCACCCTTCAGGACCCTGCCCCTCCCTTAGCTCCCTAATTAAGGATGTGCACTCTGCAAGAATCCCTGAGAGAAAGCAAGGACTGACCCAGAGGAGTGTCCTTCTAAGGGGGGCATTTCAGGTATTGTGACAGGTCATCAAAGGTACCTAGGCTTGTGCCCTCCCTTATACCCTTGTTATCACACTGTGCCCCTGGCCAACTGCCCACTTGGAGGCCAGTCCCATTGCTGAGCCATCTCTGCTCTCTCCCAAGACTGAGTGGGGCAGGGCCACTGTCAGAAAGCCTGGCTGGGCCAGCTGGTCCCTTGTGGCCAGGCATGTGCGGTTCAGTGGCATGCTGAGGACTAAGCAGAGGGGACAGCAGCGCCTTTCCTGAGACAAGTGGGAAGAAGGTATCAGCCATGGCTGACCGAGCGGTGACCCAAGGCCCAACACAGAGCCAATTAGCAGCCACCACAATGGTGGTGGGCTTGCTGCAGCTTCCACAGGAGGTCCCATGTGCAACTGGCGTGTCAGACCGAGTTAGCACCAGGAGGGCTGAGTGGAGTCTGACTGAAGGCTGCCTGAATGGGAGAATGTGGGTGATAACACCTCCCCCAGGCTCTGGGGAGCTGAGCCAAATGAGACATACAAGTATGCTGCCTCCGCCCGAGCCTGTGCTGCTGTGTGTATGTGTGCACACGTGTTTGTCGCATAGGGTTTGTATGTTGGTTGCATGTATGTGCCTGCTCGTGTTTGTTGAGCATACTTAATGCTTGCCTACTTTTCACTGGGAACTCTGGGACTAAACGAGTCAAAGTCTCTGCCCCCATGGAGCTTACATTCTTGTGGGAGAAGCAGAAAATAAATGAACATCTACTATGTTGTATGCTAAGTGCTATGAGGAAAGGTAAAACAGGGAATGGGATGGGAGTTGCTATTTAGCAAGTATGATCAGGGAGGGCTTCTCTGAGGAGGTGATCTTGGCCTGACTGATGAGCAGGCAACCTGCAGAATATCTGGAGGAATAGGGCTATATACAGAGGGAAGAGCAGGGCCTGAGTGAGAGGAGCTGGAATTCTATTCTGCTGCCTGCATGTGTGTGTGTGTGTGTGTGGGTGTGGTGTGGACAGGAAGAAAAGGGAGATAGCACAGCTAGGGTGGCATTCGAAAGCCCAGACAGGGGGATAGCCCTCAGTAAGAACTTATGTGGCTTCCTAAGCTCTAAATCTGATCCTACCTCCCAGCACAGATCACCTGGGCCTATCCCCAGTGGGCACCTCCAGCTGTGCTGCTCCAACTGTGTCTAGAGGGTGCCCAGCTTCAAGGATGCCAGGAAGAGCAACCAGGACTCACATAGCTTCCCAGGGTCAGGACTTGGGACAAGAGCCTTAACCTGGCCTTGAAGCTGTACTCTAGCGGCCAGAGGCACAGCTGCTCTTATGCTCTGATGCATAGGACCCACTGGCAGATGGTGGGATGGGCCTACCTAGTGGCCTAAAGGAGACTCCAGCCAGCTGTCTTAGCTCAGACCTTCCCCTGGGGCTCAGAGGCCTGACATAGCACTCAATTTCAGGCATGTGCTGCGACCAGAGTGGGGCACTGGGAAAGCTACGAGGCCTTTTCTGCCCTTACTGCCCTGCCCACCTTCTCTCCATGGAAGGGGCAGACACCTTTGCATTCCATCTTCCAAACCCCACAGCCCTAGGACAGGGAGCCTCTTAGGCCCAGGGAAAGGGAAGGTGAGTGGGCCTTGCTTCAGGTAGCCTCAAGGAAAGGTTGGGTGAGTGCAAACAAATAAAGGTGGGATGGGTGCAAAAAACTGGTGTCATCAAAGACTGCCCTTGACTGGGGAAGATTGATTTGGGTGGCTCAGGAGGACATCAGGTGTGAAGCCCATGTTTGTAGGTCTGTCTGAACATAGGTGTATTTGATGCCTGAGACAGTGGGGTGGCTTCCTGCTTACTTATGTCTGTGAGTGAGTCCTCATGTGCCTCTGTGCCTATATGTCTACCTGGGTACCCCCAGGGCTCCTGCACTGCCAGCACAGCACAGCACGCCTCTCCATGCATGTGTCTTTCTGGGTGTGAGTGTGAAGTGTCTCAAGGTTTGTCACTTGTCAGCCTCTGAAGTCTCTAACACCCTGTTCCCTGGCCTCACCCTGAGGCTCTCGAGGGAGAAGCTGCCTGTTTGACTCTCATCAAGGCTGCTGATGGGGATGACAAGGAGGCTTGAGCAGGTCTTGGGAGACACAGTTCTGCTGCTGTTGGTTGGCAGAGGTTTGCATTTAGCCTTATATTCACTGTCGCCTCATACACGCACACACCCCATACAGCTAGCCATGCCAGCAGCCCTAAAATTAGTCACACATTGATTCTGGCCTCTTACTGATCTCTGGCTGTGGTTTCAGACTCATATCACTGCTATTTCCCCCTGAAGGTGCGAGGAGGGTGGTGTTGAGCAAAGGCAGGTGGGTTGACTAGGACAAGCAGGTCATCTGCTGTGCAGGGCTCAGAGATTTCAGGGATAAAGTTAAAAGGTAATCTACTCCCCATGAACTGATTGGTTCCATCGGCCATAGCTGCATGTGTGTGATAGCAGGCTTGCCCCCCTCTAACCTGATTTTTGGTTGGGTTTTTTTTTTGCAGTTTTTGGCCAGGGCTGGGTTTGAACCTGCCACCTCTAGTATATGGGGTTGGTGCCCTACTCCTTTGAGCCACAGGCACTGCCCTAACCTGATTCTTCTAAGGATGAGCCCCTTACTGACTTTCCAGAGTGGGGGAGTGAGTGACTGGGGCTGGGAGCACCCACTGATGCAGGGACTTCTAAGCATCATGCCTAGCTCAATGTTTGGCTCACAGACTGGCTGGTGAGCCAAGGTGTAAACTCATGGGAAGTATTTTTTGTATAGTTTTTAGCCGGGGCCGGGTTTGAACCACCACCTCTGGTATATGGGGCCGGCACCCTACTCCTTTGAGCCACAGGTGCCACCCAAACTTCTGGGAGGTTAAATGAGAAACCAAAGAAGTCACAAGGAGGCAGGGAGTGAGTCTGAGGAGGACTGTGGATGCCAGGTACAAACAGGAAGCTACAGAAACAAGGGTTAGAATGGATTGGAACAGTCAGGGAGGCTTCCTAGAGACAGAGGTGTTGAAAGACTGGTAATAACTGGGCAGAGAGAAAGGGCAGGAAGGGCACTTGGAGTGAAGTAAGGTTGGATAGAGGAGGGGACTGTGCAAGAGGCAGGGTCAGAGCTATGACCAGAGTGTTGTGCATGTGTGTGACAGGTAGACTGGGAGGAAGGGAGGAAGGAGGCCGGGCAGGACTGTCCGTGCCTTTAGGCCCCTCCACTGGTGTCATGTCCACAGCTCTGTGAGAAAGGAGGAGGTGGTGTTGGTACTCTCCTGAGCTCTTCTTTCCTAGCTGCCCTATGGAAATGAGGCTTGTCCTGTGGGAACAGAGGGACTTGAAAAACTGCTGATGCTGGATCCCATCTGAGGGAGTCTGATTCAGTTCTGAGATAACTACAGTGTACAGCCAGGGCTGAGAAATACTGGACTCAGATGATGAGGGGACAGTTGGTGCAGCTGGCTCTGGAACAGATAGAGCCAAACTCTGGGTCAGTGTCTGCTGAGCCCTGAGAAACTCCTCTGGGCACTTAGGACTCTCCAGTCATAGGAAACAGGAACTCAATCACAGTGTCTTACAGACCCGAGGGTAGGGAGACAGCCGGGATGGAAAGGCCTAGGCCATAGCCCACGGACCATACCCTATTCACACACATAGCTCAGACCCTCTGCCATAGACTGGCTTCCTATCTCCATAAGACAGCACCCTGCCACTGGGCCCACAAGCTGCCATTGTGGTGGCTCAGCGCCACAGATTGCACAGGGGCAATTGGGTTCTCTCAGGCCCCCTGAGGGAAAAACCTATCTGACTGCCTTGGATCAAGGATCCAGCCTGCCAAAGGATGTACTGTGACACTGCAGGGGCCAGTCCAGTAGGCAGGATGGCTCTTGTGCACCTGATGTGCCTCTTTGTGCCAGGCCCTGTGTGTTGGGAACCTGGAACACAGAGATGAGCTCACTCCCACAGCCTTCTCTGGAAATATTTGAGCTGGGTTTTGAAACATGAATAGGAGGTTGCCAGGTAGAGAGGTGGACAGGGGGTAATGGGTGGGCTGGGAGTCTGTGTCTAAGGCAAGCACCCTGCAGAAAGAGAAAATACCTCCCAGCTCTCTCCTCACTGTAGACATGGAGAACGAACATGCCCAGTCACAGAGGGACCCCAAGGGGGCTATCCTAATGTGCCATTTGACCTGGATCTGCATTGTGCTTCCTCCTTCTGCCACCACTGCTGCCCCTAAATTGGATTTTCTTCCTCCAATAATTGTGCTGAGGCTGATAATGTGGACTTATTCTAGTATTTTTTTTAAAGCGGAGCAAAGTTTAGCTTATCTAAGCACAATGTATTAGGAACAAGGAAAAGAGGAGATTGGGTAGCAAACTCTCAGCTTACACATGCTTGTTCCCCTCTAATAATCTGGCACAGGCACACCTGGGAGATGCTGCCCAAGGACAGGATATGCTGGTGAGGAAAGTTTGCAAAAGAGGGAGGAGGCTGGTAAAGGGATATGAAAGTGTTTCATACAAGGAATGTCTGTGAAAAGGTGAGATGTGATCTAGAGGAGCCTTGGAGGGAGTGTGTGTGTGTGTGTCTGTGTGTGTGTGTGAGAAACACTTGAAAAGGGGATATTCTCAGGCATCGTATCTCTGTGGTTAAGTGTGTGGGTGCTAGTTGCAGGAAGACTGGGGACTGGGGCAATCAACTTGTCCCAGTTTGCTGGTGGCTTGCCTGGTTTCAGTGCTGAAAGTCTAGTGTCCTGGGTATTATAGTATAGTTGGTCACCCGACCTGAAATTTGCTAGCTATAACCTGACTTCCCTGTGCCTCAGACTCCTCCTCTACAAAATGGGTACAAAAATAATACCTACTTCATAGAATTTTTTTTTTGAGACAGTCTCAAACTTTCACCCTGGGTAGAGTGCCTTGGTATCATAGCTCACAGCAACCTCCAACTCTTGGGCTCAAGTGATCCTCTTGCCTCAGTTTTTAATAGAGACAGGGTCTTGCTTTTTGCTCAGGCTGGTCTCGAACTCATGAGCTCAAGCTATCCACCTGTTATGATTATGGACATGAGCCACCACACCTGGCCTTTTACTTTATAGAATTGTTGTAAGCTTTAAACAAGAGAGTCTGTACAAAGGACCTAACCCAGTGCCTGACACAAAAGCAAGTTCAACAAATATTAGCTATTTATCATAATATTATATTAGATATATAGGCCTTTTTTTGACAGTCTCAAGGGGAAAAACTGGACCAATCTGCTCAGCATAAAGAAAGATTTCCTTATAAATCATGGAGTATTAAGTTGCCAAGGTGTTCAAATACAGGCTGATGTTAGATCTGGTTCATGAAGTGAAAGATAGAATTAGCTTCCTCTTGGTCTGGAAATTGCTTAGTCCTCTTATGAATTCAGTCTCACCGTCTTTTTTTCCCCTGAGGAGGAGAGCTGTACCTTTTCTTCTTGTTAGAAATACTTGTCATAGGGGACCACCTGCTGCTGCTTGAATAAAGACAGGGAGATACTCTAGTCATGGTTGCAGTGATCTATATCATGCTAATGACACAAGTGAACGTGAATGGCTCTTTGGTGTCCTGGCTAATGGGGCTGCCTTGGGAGAGGAACCCCAAGCCCAGGTCCACTGGACCTCTGTTAGCCAACTGCTCTGCCTCCTCCTCCAGAGGGTAAACCAACTCTGCTCAGGGGCTCTGCTATGGGTGAATGTGTGTGTGTGTGTGTGTGTGTGTGTG
>NW_003852463.1:4864703-4873795 GCF_000181295.1 Otolemur garnettii
AAAAAAAAAAAAGCTCTTTAACTCCGCCACCTGAGTTGAGGTCCCAGGCATGTGACAAGGAGGGGAAAGGGTGTCATGACCATGCTGTGCAGCTACGGGGTGGGGCACAGGCATAGTATAGAAAAGGGTCAGGAAGCCTAGATTACCTGAACTCATAGATTACATGGATATAGCAGCATTAGTTTTTCATTGTTCATGGTTTTTCTCTTAATTAGAATTTTGGTCTGGCTAACCTGCCACAGAACCAAGATCTGAGAAGTGGGATGCCAAACAATAAACCTGCTGACTCCATGGACCATCACAGGAAAATTCTACCCCCCATCATGTGGGGACCTTAGAGAGGGGACATCCTGTGGTGATATAGTATGTGTGAGGGATATGGGGTGGGAGTGGATGTAACCCATCTCAAATCTTCCTGCCCCAACAGCAACAGATTGAACAGCCCAGCTTTGGTCCTTACCAGCTCCTCTACTCACCACTGCCAACACTGCCAGGCAGCGGGAGTTTTCTGCAGACTATTGGTGCTCCTGCCTCCTTATCCATTTGTCTCTAAACTTCCCAGTCCCTAGGGATGTGCAGGACCCAGTGGTGTGGGCCACTGGGTCCACAGATCCAATTAAATGCCTGTCCCTGGCCTTGTGCACAGTGAATGTGTAAGTCTATGAAAGTGAGTTAATAAAGAAACTGGAAAGGACCAGAGGTCACCAGAGGTCACCAGATGTCACCAGAGGTGGCCAAAGCCAGAACCCTGTATTCATTAACTCTTGCAAGGATAAAAGTCCATGAGGAAGAGGAAAAGCTCAGGGTGCCAGACAGGCTGCACAGAGATAAGGCAGGACTCAATCCCCTGGCCAAATGGCAGATAATGACTAGGTAGGCAAAATCACCCTGCAAAGCCAGGTGACATGAAGAGAACAGAGAAAACCACATGGGTTCTGGAACCAGACTGCTCCTTTAGGTACTAGCTGTGTGACTTTGGATAAGGTATTGAAACTTTCTGTGCCTTTGTTTCTTATCTGGGAGACAGAGACAATACTACTTATCTTCTACACTAGATGTGAACAGTAAATAGGTTACTACATATAAATCACTTAGAACAGTGCCTGGCACAGAGTAAGAACACTGTAGTGTGAGCAAGTAGTATTATTTTCTGCATTTCATCTTAGCTAAAAGTCCAAAAAGCAAGTCGGATATTGTTTTGTGAAATAGAGATCATGTTAGTAGATTGTTACAATAGCTAGTTTCCTCTGGAATCCCCTCATGAGATATACAGGAACACAGCCACAGGCATTAAATGTTGGCATATGTATGTTATGTATGTGTGTATTAGTAAAAGTTATGAGTATGTGCAACACTGGAAGGAGTATGGATTGGCAGTTATCAAGGTCTGTCAATAATTAAATCAACAAATGGTCAGTCACCTTTGAATCTATACACACTTTAAATTGAGTATGGGGGCCCTCCTGCTCCTCCTGTCCCTCCTCCAAGCAAGGACTAGGTTTGCACCCTTCCTTGGGCCGCCCTGCCTAAGCATGGTCCTAAGGAGCCTCCCTGAGCCCTCCCTGGCCCTGTTGTGTCAGGCTGGCTTCTTATGGCTCTCAGGAAATGGTGGCTTCCCTCTTCCTGCTGTTGGAGGAAATTTGGCCTCCCTGGGGCCAGTTTTGGCTTTAAAACTGGGTGTCATGGCTCATGCCTATAATCCTAGCAATCTGGGAGGCTGAGGCGGGTGGATTGCCTGAGCTCACCGGTCTGAGACCAGCCTGAGCCAGAGTGAGACCCTGTCTCTAAAAAGAGCTGGGTGTTGTGGCGGGCGCCTGTAGTCTCAACTACTCAGGAGTCTGATGCAAGAGAATCACTAGAGCCCAAGAGTCTGAGGTTGTTGTGAGCTGTGATGTCTTGGCACTCTACCAGGGGCAACAAAGTGAGACTCTGTCTCAATAAGTAAATAAATAAATAAAACAGTGGAGAAGTGAAAGTGTCTAGCCCCAGAGAAATAATGCTGGCTCAGCCCAAAGTGAATGTGCTTAATCTTTTGGGGACTCAAGTTTCCCTTATCTTCAGTTCTGGAGAGAAATGGTAGCTACTTTCATATTTTCTCACTAGGTAGATATTTAGGGGAAAGATCAACTGAGGGTTTATTGTCCCTCTATTCCTTCATGCTCTGTCTCAAATACAAACTCCCCAGAAGAAAAGATCTGAGCATGAAGCTCCCCAATGGGCCAATCAGGGATGGCCAGGTCACAAGACCGAAGGTTAGCCAATATACCAGTAAGGCACCACACGGTGGCTTTTCTCTCAAAGGGACTGGGTAATGATGGGAAGTTTGAGGCAGATCCAGCATACTACAAACATTTTAATTTTAAACTTTATTTATGAATAGGTAATGTGTTTCCACACATTTACATGGTTAAATGTTTGAAGGTTATAAAAAGACATTCAGTGGATACACTCCTTTTGTCTGTTTGTATGTTTTGGGTTTTTATGTTTTTGAGACAGAGTTCACTCTGTTGACCCAGGCTAGAGTACCCAGGTTTCATAGTTCATAGCAACGTCAAACTCCTGGGCTCAAGCAATCCTCTTACCTCAGCCTCCCACATAGTTGGGACTACAGGCACCCGCCACAATGCCCAGCTAATTTTTCTATTTTTGGTAGAGATGAGGGTCACACTCTTGCTCAGGCTGGTCTTAAACTCCTTAGGCCCAAGCAATCCACCTGCTTCAGCTTCTCAGAGTGCTAGGATTACAGGCATGAGCCGCTACACTGGTCCTCTCTCCTACTTTTGAACCCCACCCCTTCACTACCTAGGAAGCAAGCAATGTTCAATGTTATCATTTTGTAATATGTGTATATCCTTCCAGGGAGATTTTGTATAATGAAATAATATACAGGCACTTTATCCTCATCCTTTTGCTCCTTCAAAAGGAGTCCTAGAGGGGTACACAAAGAGCATTCTCTCTTTTCTTTTTTTTTTTTTGAGACAGAGTCTCATTATGTTGCCCTTGGTAGAGTGCCATAGTGTCATAACTCTCAGCAACCTCAGACTCCTGGGCTCAATTGATTCTCTGGTCTCAGCCTCCCAAGTAGCTGGGACTACAGGCACCCACCACCAGCTATTTAGAGAAGGGGTCTTGCTCAAACTCCTAAGCTCAAGCAATCCACCCATCTTGGCCTCCCAAATTGCTAGGGTTACAGGTGTGAGCCACAGCACAGGCCCATTCTCATTTGTTTTTATGGCTCTGCTTTATTATGTTTCAAAACACACTGAAGCAGTTTTGTTTTTTTTTTTCTGAGACAGAATCTCATTATGTCACCCTCGGTAGAGTACCATGGCATCACCGCTCACAGAAACCTCAAACTCTTGGGCTTACGTGATTCTTGTGCCTCAGTCTCCCAAGTAGATGGGATTACAGGCACCTGCCACAATACCCAGCTATTTTGTTGTTGTTGTTGTAGTTGTCATTATTGTTTTAGCAGGCCCGGTGTATGTGGCTGGCATCCTAACCACTGAGCTATGGGTGCCAAGCTGTCAGTTTCTTATTAATGAATGTTTAGGTTATTTTTTTGTCTCTCACGGCGCTGCAGTGAAAAGCCTTACAAATAAGCATATAGCCCTTGAAGGACCCACTGCCCCTCATACATATCCTTCAGGAGCCAGGGGTCCCTTAGTAGTTAAGAGATGTAGAATTCAGGGAGACAAATTCAAGGAGCCTGGAAACTTGGAAGGAAAAACATTTCTATCTTTAATTGCACTGCCCTCTAACTAAAAGCCTTCCCTTATCAATGAAGGCTACAAACTCACACTAGTTAGCAGTATCTGTGACTCCCTCATTTTATGCTTGAAGATATCTTGAAATATCATTTATACTTACACCTACTTTGTCATTGTGGTAGACAGTTAATAGATTTTCCATTAGGTCTAGTTATGTTATAAGGAACTTACACAGTAAAACCTCTGTAAGTTGACCACACAAGGAACTGTAAATAACTGTTTAACATAAGGAACTAGACCTACTGTACTGATAACGTACATGTGGTGCACGTCTGGTCTATGAAAATTATATCATCTTAAGGAGGTAGTCAATGTAGGGAGGTGGTCAACTATGAAGGTTCTACTGTATTACTATGGCACACATTTGGTTTTCTAAAAGAATATTTTAATGTACTTGCTTTGCTTTGTAATTTTATGGTTTTTTATTTTGGTCAATTATGCATATAAAACTTACTTTCACCATTTTTGAATATACAATTCAGTGGCATTAAGTACACTTCCATTATCATGAAGCCATCAACATCATCCATCCGCAGAAGTTTTTCATCTTCCCTGAAGCTCTGTACCTATTAAACAATGACTCTCCATTTCCCCATCCTCTGGGTACTTCACACACCTGAAATCATGATATTTGTCCTTTCATATCTGGCTTAGTCACTTAGCGTGTCTTCAAGTTGCATCCGTGTTGGAGTATGTGTCAGAATTTCATGTCTCTTTAAGGCTAAATAATATTCCTACACATACTATAGTCATATACACAACATTCTGTTTATCTTTTCATCCCATTGATGGACATTTGGGTTGTTTCCATCTTTTGATTATTGTGAGTAATTGCTGCTATGGACACTGGTGTACCCATATCTCTGCTTTCTCAATTCTTTTGGATATATACCCAGAAGTGGGATTGTTGGATCACATGGTAATTCTATGTTTGATTTTTTGAGGACTTATAAACATACCTTATTTTGCACGCTTGTTTTGGCCACTAGATGGGGTACTGTTTGGCAAGGACTGCCGGTTCCTAGTGGCTTCTTCAGTTAACCCTTCCAGAGGTGTAGTGAATGAATTCAGCTCCTAGTGGGCGTCTTGCGTGCCCGGCTCTGGTGCAGAACATACCTCAAAGGAACTCAGCCTAGAGAGAGAGTTAGGCCTGAGGATGACCGATTAAAGACAGCCAACTCCTGACTGTGTCGCTTCCTAGGTGTATGGGCTGGGGCCAGGTAACCTCCTTTGGCTCCAGCTTCCCTACGCGTAAAATGATTCACATCATCTGTCAAATTTCTGTCATGAACATACAGCCTGGCCTTTACCACAGTCCTTGGCACGTGTTAGGAACTCAAAAATTTTGACTCTGTTACCTGCATAACATTGCAGAAAAAGTCCTGTGGTTGGGCGGAGCCTGTGGATCAAAGGAGAAGGGCGCCGGCCCCATATCCAGGAGGTGCCGGGTTCAAACCCAGTACCAGCCAAAAAAAATAAAAGAAAGAAAAAGTCCTGTGGTAACCTCTGGAGAGGTTGTTGGGGAGAGGTAAGGCTCCAGCCCTGAATCTCCTCCAGAGTGGCACAGGAGCGCCAGAGGCTGCAATCCGTGCTTTTGTGTGGACAATTAGAGTCGGCGGAGCGGGGTACCCTGGCTTCCCGCGAGCGCAGCTCCGCACGGGGCAGTGGCCGTTGGTCCTCCGCGCCGGCCGGTGGCGCTACGACGGGCCGGGTCCGGGCCGGCGCTCGGGCCGGGCTCTTCTCTGAGGTGGCGCACTGCCGTCCGTCCGTCCGTGGGGCGGGGACGCGGCGGCGGCAGCGGTGGCGGCTCCCTGTCCGCGGAGCCTAAGCGCTCAGGCCGGTCTCGGCGGCCGGGGGGCGGGCGGGGTTGGAGCGCCATGTGGTTCATGTACGTGCTGAGCTGGCTGTCGCTCTTCATCCAGGTGGCCTTCATCACGCTGGCCGTCGGTGAGAGTGTGCGACCCCGGCCCGCGCGGTCTTCCGCCGGGGCATCTGTGGTCACCGGGGATCATATCGAGGGGGTTCGGGAGCCACTGGGGAGCCCTTGCCAGGCTCTTCCGGCCTTCACCCCTCCCTTTCCATCCCTTCTGGTCTTGCCACTTACGCTGAGCCCGGCAGCCCCACCTGACCGTGGATCCTTCCAGGTGTCACAAAGTTTGCCCCAGCAGAGCCCGGGAAAGGGTGATTTAAGTGCCCCTGCCCGCACCTGCGAACCGACAACCGCTGCCGCTCGCACTCGCGAGCTGACCTCACCGAACTTTTCCCTAACACCGCCCACCGCCCTTTGGCCTTCGGCCCTTCGTGCTTGCTGCTGTCTCCGCCTTTGATACTCTTTCCCTCTCCTGACTAGTTCTACTCGATCTCGTTTGAGATCTCACCTCCCCTGGGAAGCCCTCCTTAGGAGTTTGATGGTCCAGCAGTGCCGTCTACTTTGCCTAAAGTAGTGTGTCTAACACTGGGATCATCTGACTCCCCTCCCTACTTGCTACCCTTCTTCCAAGCTGGGTCAGGGAAAGGTCCTTATCTATCTTGTTCTGCTGTATTCTCAGCACTTAACCCAGCACCTGGCTCAGCAGGTATTTTTTAATTGAATTAATAAGTGCACAGCAGGTATTTTTTAATTGAATCAAAGAAATTCCACTTCCTGGGGCAGAGGTTAGAATTGTGCTGAGGGATCAAATGCAGGCTTCCACTGATTTTTATGGAAATTTAACCTTAGTTGCCATAACAAACTCCAAATTTAGAAAGGCAACACATGGGTTTGATTTGTTCCTCATCTTCTAAAGTCCATGAGGGTTGATGGGGACTGGGCTTCAGAGAGAAGAGTGACCAGAATGGTGGGAGATGACTCTGGCTGATCCTTCTTGCCCTCTCCCCATCCCCTAGCGGCCGGACTCTATTACCTGGCAGAACTGATAGAAGAATACACAGTGGTCACCAGCAGGATCATAAAATACATGATCTGGGTAAGTGGCAGTTTTCTCAAGGATTCACCCTCACTCTTTTGGTCTGCGGGGATGTGGGGATAGTTTGGCATGGATGATGAGACCTCTCTGCTGTTTCCTGAGGGTAGCACTCCTACCTCTTTGCCCTGAACCTTGTCTTTTGGGTATGTTCTTCTGGGTCCAAATCTTCCTTGGCCTCCTGTCCAGGTGGCGTTGCTTCACTGCAGACCTTGCTTTCCATTCTTTAAGGTGACAGCCAAGCATACATTTTCTGTAGATAGGACCAAGCTTTGCCTTTGCTTGGCTTTCTCCCACTATCTTTACCCCCTTGCTCTGCTCACAGCATTTAAAACTTAGAAGAACCCTGAGATAGTTGAGTATTTATTCATTGCCCTGTTTCTAATCGGATCAAGTGATTTGTACTAAGACGGGAGCACATTCTGCGGCTCTGGCCCTGCCCTCACCTTGTCTCAAGGGAGGCTTCTTTTCCAGAAGACACAGTCTTTGCCATTGATGTCAAAGCCACAGGAGTAACTGCTGGTGGACAGATTTCCTCCAGCTGCAGAAAGGAGTTGGGGTGGAAGCACATTTGGATAAGAAGAGTCCACTGCCTCTCAAGTTACCTGGGTGTTAGCAGCCACTTTTCTGGGCATGGCCTGGGATTGGGAGTTAGTGGTGGAGACAAGATCGTGGCCCTCAGCTCTGGGATCTGAGGCCTAGCTTGTGGATATTGGTACTGGAATTACACCTTCATTCAGCCAAGTGTCATTTGTTAAGCACTGAAAACTAAGTCTTTCAGAACAGTATTTTTTAAACTGCAGGCATGATTTATTATTGGATTATATAATGAATTTAGTAGGTCATAATCAGCATTTTAAAAAATGGAATATAAAAGACTAGAATTGAAACTTGAGCTGTGGTCATTATGTGTGTGTCTGTGTATGTATGTGTGTTGGGGTCACAGTGTAAAATGATTTTCTTACTGTGGGTTCTGTCAAAAAAGTTTGAGAAATGGCATTTAAAAATACTGACTTTTGGGAGCTGAGAGTCTAGTTAGTGAGGCCAAAATTATGACTGAAGCATGAACCTAGTGCTACCTGGAGTGGGCTGGGAGTTAGTAAGCTTAGGAAGGCTGTCTGGAAGAGGCTTCCTGCACTGTGTGCCTCTGGTTGTTTCAGTTCTCCACGGCTGTGCTGATTGGCCTCTACATCTTTGAGCACTTCCCCACCAGCATGATTGGCGTGGGTCTCTTCACCAACCTCGTCTACTTTGGCCTCCTCCAGACCTTCCCCTTCATCATGCTGACCTCGCCTAACTTCATCCTGTCATGTGGTGAGAAGGGACAGAGTTGGGGAGGCACCTGATGTGGTTGGATGTGCCCATCCCAGTCCCTGACACATAAGGGCATGCAGAGAAAGGAGGCCAGGCTGATTAGGATGATAAGGTTTTATCTCATGAGGACCCTAGAGCCCACCTTGGTTCTGGTGACTAGAACAGTTTAGGGGTAGAAATGAGGTGAAGGGCTTTCCCAGAGATATAAGTGTGAAAAGGGCTTGGGAATTGAGAAGAGGTTATGGTTTGGCTGAGGCAGGAGCTCCAACTGAGTAGTTTCAACATCAAAGAAACTACTGGCCAGGAAAAGCGTTAAGCCCTTCCTTGGCTGGCAGGCAGGCAGCTCCCTGTGCAGTTCTCTGACCCAAAGTCAGGGTAACGTTGGAACCTCATGGGGCTGTGAGCCCCCTGCAGAACCTGGCCTGCATGCATGCCTCATGGAGCTGCCTTTGCTCCCTTTTCTCCCTATCACAGCTGCCTTGGGTGAGGGCCTGTGTGTGGAGGATGCTGGCCTTCTTGCCTTTGCCCTACTATCACTTTCTTTGTTTTTTTAATTTTCTTTCCTTTTTTCTTTGGAGACAGAGTCTCACTTTGTTGCACTCTGGGTAGAGTGCCATGGCATCATAGGTCACAGCAATGTCAAACTCCTGGGCTCAAGCAATCCTCTTGCCTCAGCCTCCCCAGTAGCTAGGACTACAGGCACCAGCCACAACTTGAGGCTAATTTGTCTATTTTTAGTAGAGACAGGGTCTTACTCTTGCTTAGGCTGGTCTCAAACTCCTGAGCTCAAGCAACCCACCCACTTCTGAGTCCCAGAGTGCTAGGATTACAGACATGAGCCACCATGCCTGGCTGCTGCTACCACTATCTGAGCCTAGGATACATTTCTCTTCTCTGGATCTAGCTTCTCCATCTCTTTAGAGATGATGTTTCTGACAAAACTGTCAACACAGTAGGTGCTAACAGATATTTACAAATATTCATGCAAAAGATTTGGAAAGTACTTGGTAATCAGGAGTGCCATTTCTCCTGGTCTTTTGTTGTT
>NW_003852463.1:4874021-4890912 GCF_000181295.1 Otolemur garnettii
AGCTCACAGCAACCTTCAACTCCTGGGCTTAGGCAATTCTCTTGCCTCAGCCTCCCGAGTAGCTGGGACCACAGGTACCCGCCACAATGCCTGGCAATTTTTTGTTGCAGTTTAGCCAGCGCTGGGTTTGAACCCACTACCCTTGGTACACAGGGCCAGCGCCCTAC
Organism: Otolemur garnettii; assembly: GCF_000181295.1. NCBI lineage: Eukaryota > Metazoa > Chordata > Mammalia > Primates > Galagidae > Otolemur > Otolemur garnettii. Next base: position 4,874,189 of record NW_003852463.1, read on the forward strand.
TCACTGAGCCACAGGCGCTGTCCAGCTATTTATTTTTTATTGCAGTTGTCATAGTTGTTTAGCTGGCCTGGGCCAGATTCGAACCTGCCAGCCGTGGTGCATGTGGCTGGCGCTATAACCACTATGCTACAAGCGCCGATTGTTACTGATCATCCTAACTTTTGGTCAAAATATCAGATAGAGTTGGAAGATTTTTAGAGCTACTTTTCTATTTCTGTGGGAAAATTTGGAAAAAGAAAATACTATCTCTAAGAAGGGTGTGTTGTTAAAGCTAAAACTAGTCTCTTTCCTAATTGTTTTGTGTGATTTCACCAAAGAATTTGTTCAGGGATTTGTTTGGGGAGCTGTTCCCTAGAGACCAAGCCCCCTCTGTGTCTTTTCTGGGAGGAGCCCCTCACACACACACAAAAGACACTAGCAAATTTCCCTGGCTTCTTTTTTGTCACTCCTCGGAGCTGCCCTTTATTTTTATTTATTTTTATTTTTTTGAAACAGTCTCACTTTGTCACCCTTGGTAGAGTGATGTAGCATCACAGCTCACAGCGACCTCAAACTCTTGGGCTTAAGCTATTTTCTTGCCTCAGCTTCCCAAATATTTGGGACTACAGGTGCCCACCACAATGCCTGGTTATATTTTTTAGAGACAAGGTCTCACTCTGGCTCAGGCTGGTCTTAAACTCATGAGCTCAGACAGTCCACCTGCCTCAGCCTCCCAGAGTGCTACGATTACAGGCATGAGCAGCTGCACCAGCCCTGGAGTTGCCCTTTAGATGCCTGAGAGATTTTTCCCAAAGATCTTGTGGGTACCAGGCACCATCCTATCTTCCAGCATCCCTTAGCCCTAGAGTGTGACTAGGTATAGCAGGGCTGTCTGTGGTCTTTGCCTTAGAGGGGGAGAGGCAAGGAGAGGAGAAAAGAGATGTGGTATAGAAAAGAGATGTGGTATAGTTTCTGTGAGGCATGTGTGAGGGGTGTTCAGTGTCAGGGATACATTCTTCCTGGTGCCTGCCCTTCACCTCACCATAGGACCAGGCAGAGAGGCCTGTCCCTGAGCAGCCTGTTCTCAGGATCTGCTCCTACTTTCATAAACTTGGGTGCACACCAGGGTGGGGAATGGGGAGGTCTAGAACATACCAGTTCAGACCATTGTGTCTTACTCTGGGGCAGAGTGGGCAAGGACCCCATCCCCCAGAATTTGAGGTGGTCATAGGGTTCCTCAAAAGCATCTAGCAGACTGCCCTTTTTATTTCTGGGGAATCAGAGCCTTTTTATAATATTTAAGGAGGATTTCTCCCTGCTGCCCAGTTTGGAATGGAATCTTCTGGGGCTGTCTGATCTGTAGACCTATGGCTTCCTTCTACCTACTACTGCCCATGGGAGCTTTCTTTAGGACTCTCATCCCCTGAAAACTAGGTTCATTGTCGTGATGCTCTGGATTATGTAACATAGAAGTATAATTTTTATAACATGTAGAAAGCTTTATTACATTCCTCTAATTTTACTTGTAAGGCCCTTTGCAGCAGGCACACTAGGGGTAATTCTTCTACTTCAGCAGATGAGAAACTGAATTCTGACAGTAGTGTACTTAGCCCAAAGGCCATACTCTGAGTTGGGTGTAAAATCAGGACTAAAACTTGGGGTTCCCAACTCCCAGGGTCCTTTAGAAGGTGAAAAGTCCAGCTTTATGTTATTCCCCCCAGACTGATTGATTCTTCATTCCTTCAACAGGACTAGTGGTGGTGAATCATTACCTAGCGTTTCAGTTTTTTGCGGAAGAATATTATCCTTTCTCAGAGGTAAGAAGTATCCAGCATATTCAGTTATTAACAGGGTTGGGAGGGTGCTTGTAGCTCAGTGGTTAGGGTGCTGACCACATGCTCCAGGGCTGATGAGTTTGAACCCAGCCCAGGGCCTGCTAAACAACAACAACAAGTTAGCCGGGCATTGTGCCAGGCGCCTATAGTCCCAGCTACTGGGGAGGCTGAGGCAAGAGAATCACTTGAGCCCAAGAGTTTGAGGTTGCTGTGAGCTATGACATCACGGTACTCTACTGAGGGTGACAAAGTAAGATTCTGTCTCTAAAAAAATAAAAAACAAAAAAACAGGGCTGGGGGAATAGAGGGGACCTGCCTGATTTGCTTTGTAAATTTAGTTATAATTTGAAATTGAGTCTACTCAGGGATTACATATATATATATATATATATTTTTTTTTTTTTTTGGCTGGGGGCTGGGTTTGAACCCACCACCTCTGGTATATGGGGCTGGCACTCTACCCCTTTGAGCCACAGGTGCCACCCCAGGGATTACATATTTGAAAAAAAAATATCCATCATATAGATGATTTTAGAAAGCAGTGTATATGAGGAACAGTAGGTATCCTTTTGGCTAAGGTGGGGAGGACCCTGCTCTTCCCTGGTGAGTCTTTTGGGTTTCTGGAGGGAGTCATCCTGAGGCTAGGAAGGGGCACTGGAGTTGTCTGGGGCAGACCTCCCAGGGCAGGGGGATGTACTCCTGAGCCCCCAGCTTTTTGCAGTGGCCTGCCAAGATTTTTTCCTCCCAGGGTTTCTCCACACCCTGCTCTTTCAGTTTGAACCCCTGGGAAGAACAAAGTCACTTTTGAGAAGTACAGATCAGTAATAGCGTAGCCCTCATCATCTGCCTTTTCAGTTCAGAGGAATTGCTTTTCTTAGTGACCAACATTTGGGGACAGTAGCCACCTTCAGTCATCTTCAGCCTCCACCTTTCACTACTGAAGTATCTTCATGTCTGAGGATGTCCTGTCCCTGTTTCCCAGGCCCTGACACCCTCAGAGATCAGGTGTGGTGTCTTTTGTGCACTGTTGGCCCTGTTCACAACACAGCGGCCATGCTCAGCCCACTCTTGGCACCTCCAGGAGCACCCTCTTCTCAGTCTCTCTTGTTGCCAGGTCCTGGCCTATTTCACTTTCTGCCTGTGGATAATCCCATTTGCATTCTTTGTGTCACTTTCGGCCGGGGAGAATGTCCTGCCGTCTACCATGCAGCCAGGAGGTGAGAAGGGGGTTGTAAGCGGCCAGGGTGGGAGGATGTCAGCAAGTCCTGAGTTGGCCGGGAGAACCAGAGCCCAGTCTGTGATGGAGATGCTGTGGCTCTGGGATGGGTGTGTTGACATTCACACACACCCCCCATCTCCCTTTCCCTCTCTCATATCTTGCCTATGTCTCCACAGATGATGTTGTCTCCAATTACTTCACCAAAGGCAAGCGGGGCAAACGCTTAGGGATCCTGGTTGTCTTCTCCTTCATCAAAGAGGCCATTCTACCCAGTCGTCAGAAGATATACTGACCCCCTTGGGGAGGGGATATGGGGGCAAGATCAGGAGAGTCATGCCCCTGGGCCTCTGTGCTAGGTGGGGGCTGAGATCTGGGAAGGCATCTTCTGCCAGACCTGGCTTTCCTTCCCTCAACTCTGAAGCCCCTTCCCCACCTTCCTCAGAGGGCTCAGTGTGGCTCAGATCTGATGCTGCTAGAGGCAGTAACCTCAGAGGGCACCAGGGAGGGTGGCAGAGCCTGCTTAGCCAGGAAGCTACAGTCCCCCGGGCCTCCCCTCCCTCTTCCAAGGTGGGTCAGGTGGTTCTGTGTCAGCTAGGGCAGGCAGGGCAGGGTCTATGAAGCTGGAGAGCAGAGGGTAACAAGTTCTTTGGGCAGGCGGCTGTGGGGAGGGGCCATGGCTTGGCATGTCCAAGAGAAATAGTTTTTGCTGTTGAACTGTGATTTCTGTCCAAGTGCTGATTCCCATTTGAATAAAGATTCTAGGTGGCACTGTTTGCCTTAATACCCTGACAGTTCATCTTCCTTTCTTCCTGTCTACCTTCTGCCCTGGACTGGACTAGCTTTTCTGCTCCAGGGACTCCCTTTTTGGATTTGGGTCTTATCCTTTTGAAGGGACTGTTCTTGTGGCCCTTCGTGGGAAGAGGGCAGAGGTGAGGTGCTGATCTGGTAAGGGAGTAGGGAGTGAGGTTAAAAGCAGCCTTTTTTATGTTATGCACCTCCCTTTTCTTCCATCTCTTCTTTCCCTAAGGCTCTGTGACTATCAAGCTGCGGGTAGGAGAGGGAACAGTTTAGGACTGTGTTAGATTTTCAGAACATCTATGATATCCTATTTATAAATCCTCCTCTGGGGAAAAGGCATGGTTTCTGGCTGGATACTGTCTCAAGCTAAGGAGAAATGAAATAAAAACTGGCTTGCCGCCAGCCTGGGCTCCAGCCTATTTTTTAAGAAATGGGGCTGATGAAAGAAAGTGTCTGCCATTCTAAAAGCAAGGTCTGGCCCTCTTTTCTGTGCACTTTTGGCTCCTGGGGAGATGATCTCTGCCTTCTAAGAAGGCAGGTTAGGTCTCAGGCACAGACCATTTGTTGACCTTGCACTCCAACTACAGTGCCTTGCAAGTGCTCAACAGTACCTACTGGAATGAAGTCCCCATGAGAGCCTTCAATGGCCATGTTCTATACCTCAAAGTGAGGCTGGCAGGTGCAGAGACAAACCGCATACATGTAGTACTATGAAGCCACTGGGAAGACCCCTGTGCTTGAAAATCCTCAAATCTTCCCTTCATGCCTGAAATCCCACCATAGCTGTTTATTTCTTTGGCTTTACCACTTCTGCTCTCTTAAAAATGCTAGCTTTCCCCTTTCCCTGGGCTGAGCAGCATGTGTTGGTCTTCTCTTGATGCAAATGAGGTTGCAAGGCCCTTTTCTCTTTTGAAGACCAGGACGGCAAGGCAGAGGACGTTGAAGGCTAGTGTCATCCTCTGGATAGGCTGACAGCTGCATGTACTCTCTCCTGTTGTCCATGCTTTGTTCCTCAGCCTGATAATGTGGCTTTACCACCTCCATTAATTCTGCTGCCATCGCTCTCCCAGGGGTTGCCAGTGGCCATGTGCTAAATCCAGCAGATGGTTTTCATATCTTACTGGATCTGGGCAGCATGTGACATGGGTGATCACCTCCTGCTTCTTGAATCTCACTTTCCTGGCACTTCTGTGGCTGGTTGTCCTCCTACCTCTCTGGCTGTTCCTTTCAGCCTCCTATGCAGGCTTCTCCATTCACCCCATGCACAATGGGGTGTCTCAGGGTTCTGTCATGGGCTCCTTGGGGAAGCCCATCCATGCCAATGGCTTCAAGGACTCTATTAAGGAATTGAGAGTTGATCTCCAGCCCCAGCATCCTTCGTACTTATCCAAACCACAGTTCTGCTGCCTTCTGAGTGTACAGACAACTCAAGTTGGCCCAGGTGGCACTTGCTGTCATTTGCAACCTTGCCTCTTTTGGATACCTGCCTTGGCCCTAAGATTACTCCAGAGCCAGACAGGAAACCTGCTTTCTAGTCCTGTTTTCTCTTTTTGTCCCCCACATTCAATCTATAAAAACTATCAAGTCTATCTTCTTTAACCTCTGTCAATTTGTGCCACTCCTGCTGTCATCAGCTTTTACTTGGATTATAGCCTCTGCTTCTCTATTCTACAGCTAGAGTTGTCTTTCTAAGATGCATAGTTGATCAAGTCCAAACCCTGGTTTTAAACCTTCCATGCCTCCCTACTTCCCTCAGGATAAGGTCCAGACCCCTTGGCATGGCTTGTGAGAATCATGGTGTCCTGATTCCTGCTTGCCTCTCTGGTCTCATCATTTGCCTTCTTGTACTGTGGGTCTCAGCCTCCTGTAACCAGAGATGCCATGGCTCTCCTTTGCCACTTTGAGTCCCCTTTCTTCTGCTTTGCTACTTTGTCAAGTCTCAACTTAGATTTTGCTACTTCTAAGGAGCTTTAAGTGTCTCCTCCCCACTCCCAACCCCACCCCAACACACCACACAGATCATAATGGGCTTACTTGCCTGCTTTATGGTCTGTCTCTCCGCTAGACTGTAAGCTCCTTGAGGGCAAGAACTATCCTTGAATTTTTGTATTAACAGTGCCTGGCATGGTGCCTGGCATCTATAAAGCACTCAATAAATGTTTGATGAATGAATTGTAGTGATGTTTACAAAGGATGGGGAGAGGGGCGAGCAGGGAAGTCATCAGCCAGTTCTCCTCTACCATCTGAATCATAGTCTAGTCCCCTCAACCCTTCAGGGACTACAGAAGTGCAAGTGCTTTCATAGTCTCTTATTGAAGCCACAGATCCTCCCTCCCCCAGATATGCTGCCTATGCCTCCCTGAGCTGTAGAAACATTAGTGCCAGCTGAGAATAGGGCCCATAGTATCAGGGAAGCTCATACCAGGGTGACACATTAGCTGTCCTCTACCCCATTCTGGATCTGGAGATGAAGAGTGGGGCTCAGAACCTGCAGCAGGAAGGACTTAACATGAACAAAGGACCATATGTCCCAGTGGTCCCTGCATCCTAAAAGACTTGTCTCTGGTAGGCTGGCTGGGAGCACTAGGGGATGCCAGAGTGTCACTTTTATAATGCTAAGACCCAAGAAACTAACTGACTCCCATTCTGGACCTAACTTGGATTTTCTGGGAGGCTCAGGAGATTTTTTGGCACAAAGAAGGAGGCCTGGAGTTTGGGCTTTGATTACGGCATTGGAGAGCAAGGAAATCCAGTCCTTGAGTATGGGAATGGGAAACCCATAGGACTCCCCTTTCCTTCCTCCTCACCCACAATGTGAATCACCACACCTCAGACTTCACTGGGCTGCCTCAGGTAGAGAGGCTATCAGAATAACTTTATGGATTTGTTTTAGGGTTGGGCAAGGCGGGGAGCCCTTGATGAGCTTGCAGAGCTGCTAGGAAGGCTCCATCAAATGTCTCACGCAGGTTCATGGCCATAGTGTCTGTCCAGAAGGTATCATCACCCAAGTACCGTTTCTGGGGCACATCACTTATGCTGATGGAGTAAAGGCCCTGGGGCACCTTCATCCTGTACGGACATGTACTTGGGTACAATGTGCGGACTATCACCTCAAAAGGCAGCTGGGGCACAGGTGTTACCCAGTGGCTATCCACTGTGTGCAGCCATGCACCACCATGCTGGTCTGGTGTCACCTCCAGGAAGCCACTGAAGTCATGCTCCAGGCTGGGGTCTGGATGTACACCCAAGCGGATGTCCTGTGGGAAGCTGATCTGGGTGCTGGGCTGTGTAGCAGGGTTGGTGCTAACATTCCATATTGTGGGCCGCCTGACTGAGAGTTGGAAGCTGATCTGTGGCTTCTTGGGCTTCTCCGTGGGCGGTGGTGGTATGCGCTGCAGGCGTGCCTCCACAGAAGGGTGGAAACTCTTGGAAAGCTGTTTCGTCTTGGAGAGGGTGATGGCACGGGCTTGCTTGGGGCCGGGAGAGTGACTTTGGTGTGTCAGCTTGCCTTGGAGCCACTTCTTGAAATCATCTTTTCTCAGAATTTTTTGCTTTTTCTGCAACAACAAAGGACACTACACAGTCATGGAGGGCCTTTTGCCCTCTGCTTCTGTGGTTATAGCCCTTGGAAACTTCAGGGCTGAATGGGGAGAGATTGCCCTTGTCCCAGGAAAACTTTGAATGTGTTGAGAGAAACACCTGCCTAATAGGAGCATTTGTTGTGATTGAAAGAGATGACTTTTGCCATAAAGGAGCTCCTAGGCTGAAGGGGAGACCTTCAATCTGATGGAGGAGACGTAGCATGTACCCTAGGTGAATCTCCATTTTGAGGAGTGAGACAGTCTGCACCCTAGGAAAAACCTCAGTTCTTGAAAGGAAAGATGCTCCCTCCCCACAAGGGAATTCCCAGTCTGATAGGGAAGACACACAGTAAAAGAGTTTGTTTGATGGGGAAAAGGCAAATGATGGCCAGGTGAGGCGGCTCATGCCCATAATCCCAGCAGTTTGGGAGGTTGAGGCAGGAGGATCACTTGAGGCCAGGATCAATTAGAAGCCAGCTTGGGCAAACAGCAAGACCTCTATTTATACAAAAAAAAGAAAAAAAATTAGCCAGGTATGGTGGTGCATGCTTGTAGTTCCAGCTACTTGGGAGGCTGAGGCAAGAGGATTGATTGAACCCAGGAGTTTGAGGCTACACTGAGCTATGATCATGCCACTGAACTCCAGCCCGGATACAAAGCAAGACCCTGTCTCAAAAGATGGCAAATGAAAAATGCAGACTACATCCTTGACTCTGAAAAAAGAGAGCAGAAAGGTCTGGAAGGCCTGAGATTGAGAAGAGCTAATCTAAGCAGACATCTTAGAAGTGGTGAATCTTGAGAAATAATGTAGGGGAGAATATGGTTGACTGGCTCTAGGCTGGATGGCTACAACTGGATCTAGATCTGTCCTTGCTGCCAGGAGTTGAACCTTCCATATGTTGTCACAAAATCCCTCTACTCCTGATGTTTCAGTGTCTCACTCCCAGACTGTTGCTAAGCAATCAGGTGCTTTGGAGATTGACCCAGCTCCCAGAGTAGGCTCTGATTAGGCTAAGCCAATCATAGTAATTCCATCAGCCTTGCCCCAGACCTAAGTCAGTCAGCATATGGCTTCCCTTTAGTTACAGCCATTGGAACAAGAGTGGACACTTGATCCAATTGAGGCCATAAAAGATGAGGGGAGATCTGTAAGGGGCTTTTGGAAAAGGTTATATCCACAGGAAACAGATGGGCCTTGCCTCTTCTGGACAGGTGTGTGACTGTAAGGTTGGTGATACCAACAACAGAGGAAGGGCTGAGAAAACTGGAGGGAAATGCAGCTGAAATAGCTTCTCACTTCAGGATTCACTTAAGAGTCCCAGCATCATCTTTCTGGGTCTCCTGTTATTTGCATCACGTGTAATTTACACCTACTTAAAATCTCCTTTCTTCCTCAATCAAGGTCCTTCGTTGATCTGGTCCCCTGCCAAATCTCTAGCTTGTCAACCTCCATCTCACATGTGATCTCCAGCTATATTGAATTGGTTCTGTGCATATACCGTGTTCCCATGTGCCACTGTGCCTTTCCATACAGCTATTCCCTACACTTGGTCAGCCCTTCCCTGCTTCTTCATCTGGCCAACTGCTGGGCCATCTTTTTTATTTATTTTATTTTTTTGTAGAGATGGAGTCTTGTTGCCCAAGTTGCCCAGGCTAGTCTTGAACTCCTAGCCTCAAGAGAGCCTCCTGCTTCAGTCTTCCAAAGTGCTAGGGTTACAGGCATGTGCTACCATGTCCAGCCTCTTGCTGCCCATCTTTAGTGACTCCTTTTCAGCATCATGCCTTTTGCCACCCTGTTGGGCCCTCTCCTCCCCAGTGGGACTATAATCTGCCTCCTCTACTAGACTGAGCTCCTCAAGTGTGGGAAGCACAACTTTGGAGCCTCGGGGCCTGGCAGGTGCCTAGCACAGAGTGAGTATTCAATGTCTGTTGGAAGGAAGGAGTTTGAGTCCCAAATACAAGGCAGGGCCTTTCTCTCATTAGAGATTCTTATCCTGAAGTGCAGTGTACTAGGAGGGGCTCAAAAAAACTTGCAAATTGAAGCTGTAATTTGCTTTCTGATACAGGACAAGACTTTTGACCTAAAGAAGTGGCTTATAAGAGTGGAATTTCAGTTAAGTCTTGGGGAGAGGGAGGCTGTTTCTGGGTGGGAGTGCTTCTAACCACGCTTCTCTCCATATCACTGGGGTGTTGTCCCTGTTCACATGCATGGGTAGTAGCTGAGACCTGATGCCCCTGCCTGGTTCATCCTTACCTGATACTCAATCAGGTAGTTCTTCTCCATGATGAGCAGCTGGTCCTTGAGCCTTTTCAGCTTTCCCATTTCATGAGCAAAGTCACTCTTGTCCCGTTTCCACATGGCATCCTTCAAGAACCTGGTGCCAAGGTGGAGAGGAACACGTCATCCCACAGTGACTGAGCTTCCACCTGGGATGGGAAGAATGGCTACTGCTGATGGCCTGGAGGTGGGTGGTATGGTGAGAGGAGCTGCCAGAGATTAGATGAGCAAAATGACCTGTTCCAACTGCCCAGGGGCTCCCTGGCTAACTGCTTCCTTTGAGATGAAAGAAGAAAGTATCTGATGTCCTGGTCACCACCCTCCTAATGAGGAGCCAGGGGACCCTCACTCCAGTGCTCCAGGAGGGCAATGCTCACTCCAAAACCTGGGCAGGGGACTTCTCACCAGACTCATCTCCCAGCTCTCTGGCTTCCCAGATGCTCCCCTTAAAGGCTCAGCCTTGGATGAGGTCCCATGAGAAAGGGCTGGGTAAGAGGGAGTAGGTGGCAGGCTGAAGGTGGTTCTTGCACTCACCGGGCACAGGCACGGTGGTTCCATATTTTGCAGAAATCGATGGGTTTGAGGCCCAAGTCATCTTGGGCATGGACATCAGCACCACTCTGCACCAGGACCTTCACACAGCCCAGCAGGCCCTCACGGGCTGCCAGGTGCAGCGGCGTGGAGCCATTGCATGTTTGACTGTGGAAGGGTGATGAGGGTGGAAAGGAAGGACAAGGGACCCATCAGACAAGTGCTTTGCCACCAGCCTACTGGGTGACCCTGGCCATGTCCCTTCGCTTGTCTGTACCTCAGTTTCCTTTACTGTAGAGGGAGGGATTGGACTGAATAAACAGTAAAAAGCTGATTATGAGAGGTATGTGGAAGTTAAGAACTGCTGGAAGGTGAACAGGATTGGTTCGGAGACCACTGACCTCATCTACTCTTTTACCAACCAGCCCTCTTGCCCCCTCCCCATGGCCCACAAAGTCTACATATCTCAGGCCCTGTCTCTTCCTCACTCTCACCCTCAGGCCTTGCCCCACTGTTTCCCAGCACATGGCCTTTGCATATGACATTCACTCTGTCTACAACTCTTTTCCCTGGGTCTTTGTATGGCTGGCTAACACAGTGTTCAGGTTGCAATTTAAATGTCACCTCCTAGGCCTGGCACAGTGGCTCATGCCTGTAATCCTAGCACTAAGGGAAGCTGAGGCAAGTGGATTGCTTGAGCTCAGGAGATCAGCCTGAGCAAGAGTGAGACCTCATCTCTACTAAAAATAGAAAAATGGCCAGGCATGATAGTGCATGCCTATAGTCCTAGCTACTTGGGAGCCTGAGATAGGAGGCTAACTTGAGCCCAAGAGTTTGAGGTTGCTGTGAGCTATGATGACACCATGGCAATCTACCCAGGGCAACAGAGTGAGACACTGTCTATAAGTAAATAAATAAATACAAAAATAAATAATCACCTCCTTGGAAGTAATTGCCTCTTCCCAAATAGATGCCTCTTCTGAAATAGATCCCCCTACTTATCACCTGTTTATCCCCTTCATGATCATTCCCCCTGCTCTGGCAGGGTTTTGTTCATTTATTTCTTTGCTAATATATTGTCTAAGCATGTCAGCGTTGCAAGGGCTGGAACAATTTGTGTGTTTTCTGCTGTGTTCTCCAGCTCTGTTATAGTGCTTAGCACATACTGCATGCTTAGTAGATATTTTGAAAAATGCACTTTGTCAGTGATCACAGCAGTGTCATGTGATAGGCAGTGTTGTCCTACCAAATTTCACTTGAAGGTATTGAAGTAGTGGTTCCCACACTTAACTGCAAATTAGAAACACCTAGGGATCTCTTAATGCTTTCCAAAGCCCAGGCCACACTACAGACTGATTAAATCACAACCTTTGGATTAGAACACAGGCAGTTGTATTTTTAAAGTTCCTCAGGAGATTCCTATGTACACATAGGTTTGGGAACCAGAGCACTGAGGCTTAGAGCTGAGTGATAAGCTAAGATCTTGGCTGTTTGCTAGCAAATAGCAAAGCTAGGCTATGAACTGGGTCTATCCTCCCCTAAACCCCAATCTCTTAACCACTATACCATATGGCCTCCATGACTGCTTTATGGGGGACCCAATCCTTGTCACCCTCAACAGCCCCTCTGCCTGGGAGTGGGGTTCCTGCCTGTCCAGGCTCCAAGTCTCCCTCTTGAAGCAGGCTGGACTCACGCGTTGAGGGCTGCCCCTTTCCCAAGCAGGTAGGAAATGCAGGGGAGTGCCATGGTCTTGTTGTCCCTGTGGATGACGAGGTGCAGGGGAGTCTGGCTATTGTTGGTGGGCAGGTCCACAGGAAAATTGTACTCCTCTATCAAAATCTGCAGGCATGCAAGCTTGCCGCGCTGGGCTGCGAAATGGAGGGCAGTGAAGCCCTGTGGAGTCCAGAACCAGACAGAAGGCTGAATGGGATGGAGTCCCTAGGTTCACAGCTTAACCTATATAGCAATTTCTTAGAATTACTCTTCCTCTCAGTCCTGTCTCCCCCACCCCCTCCAACCCCTGGGAATGCTCACACCCTTTTCTCACTCCCAGTGTGTACTCATTGGCTTACCCTTACCTCCCTGCCCCCAAATAGACCTCCCACTGCTGGACGATTAATTTGAACACAGAAAAGCACATTTCTGGGTGCTCCAGAGACAGATCTTCACTAGGTGACCATCTATATGGGGAGCTCTTGGCAGGGTGGGCCAAGTCCTGGTCCCCGGCACTCCAGGACCTTACCTTGTGGTCGGTCCGGATTTCTCTACTATCCCGATCCAGACAGAACCGCAACCATTGGACGTTGCCCACCGCAGCAGCGAACAGCTCGTAGTTCCCGACCACCTTTTGGTCCTGCTCATCGCTAGAGTCGGTGCAGGGATGGGGTGAGCGAGGCAGGAGCAGCGGCGCTGGGGTGCCCGCGGAGGGTGCCCACGTGGAGAGGGAAGTGGCTGCGCACTGCAGCGTTCAGGGAGACCTGGCCTGAGCTGGCTGGTCCACAGGACAATGAGGAAGTGACCATCGTCACTTCCAGGCACCTATCGGGAGGCAAGCCCTGGCCCTTCGGGGCTCAGCATCAGCCCCCGCCCGCTCCAGACCCTGACCTGACAGGGTGGCACTGAGCACAGTTCTCGAGTCGCGGCCGAGCCAACTTCCCTCCCGGCCCACCTGAACGGCTTGTAGTCCACGTTACTCCAAATGTACTTCAAGGAGAACTTCTCCGCCCTGTGTAAGCCACTTGATGCTGCCATGGCAAATGCCCCCCGCCGACAGGTCCTGCCCTGGGAGGACACATCCCAGGTGCCCTGGGAGGGACGGAGCAGAGCCCCTGTCCAGGAGAAGTATTCCATGACTGGCCCCTTCCAGGCCCTCGGGGCTGGGCCGGGTTGCTTCCCTCACTGGAGGAGCAGAGCCCGGGCGCCTCAGGGCTCCTGCTCTCAACCCGCTGGGGCTCAGCTTCCAAGCAACACCCCCATCACCACCACACACACACCCAACTCACGCCCTGGAAACTCAGCATCAAGCCACAAAGACACTTAGCTTTTGTTTCCGATTATAAATTAATAAATAGAAAACAGAAAAAGCACAATGTAGAAATTAAAAATCATCATCCCACTACCCACACAAATCACGGACTGTGGAGATATATAGGTACAGATATGTATACATGGTGGTATACATATCACGTCCACATACATAATTTGTATCTATTTAGCGTTACATTATGAGCTAGGTCTCCTTGTCATCCCACATACTAAATGTGCATTGTGACGCATGTAGCCCAACATCATAAGGGATGAACAGTCATTTCACATGTACTGCAGAAAACAAAATGGCTCAACCTGGTGGTGTTCTTAGGATGGATTCCCGGAAGTAGAATTGCTAAATGAAAGGAAATGATATTTTTCAGCTGTTAAAATTTGATTCCAAACTGCCATCTATAAAGATATTTTATATTCACTTACACTTCCACGTTCAGTGAAGTGAGCACATTGCACATCAGCAGTGTGGCCTTGGGCAGGTCACTTGACCTCTGTCTTTCTGCATCAGCAAAACGAGGAATAATACAACTTGCGAGGAATAATACAACTTGCGTCACAAAGGGTGAAGGAATGCAGCAGTGAGGACTATGCTAGCAGAGAACAACCTGCAAATTTGCTATCACTAAAACAGGAATTATACAAACCGCTGATAGCACTAGATATTGTGATTTAAAATAAGTGTTTGCTAATTTGGTGATGGAAATGGCATTCTGATGTGCCTCTTTGACTACTAGCAGGAGAATATAGGAACTGAGCAGAGGCCTGAGCAGGAGAGGACACAACACTTGAAAGACTCCTTGGCCAGAGCCAGGCATCTGGGCAGACAGGACCTGGTAAACAACAGAAGTTAGACCATGAGAAGGACAGACAGCAGAAAATGCCCAAAGAAAGATTTGATTTCTTCTTTGAAAGGGTATGATAAAGGTAATGCCCAGGGTAACTGCATCTACAGTTCCAGGCAAGGAAGCTGCAAGGCTGAGTGGGGGGAGGCATGTCTGGGAGAACTGGGGGGAAGACCTAGAGGTACTTCTACACTCCAGGGCCAGTGCCCAAGGTCAGCTTCTCTCCCTGTTCCCTAAAGTACCTCAAGGGTCCTTTTCAGGGCCCTTTTGAAGCTTAAGCTAGTTTGGATTGAGTTTCTGTCACACTCAACTGAAGCCTGATTAGTACAAATTTCCTGAGGTTAAATTCTCTGCTAGGTAAATTAATTAGGAACAGTGGGATGGGCCCTGAAAGGAGCCATGTGGGCTAGGGCACTATGAAGCCCTAAGGGACATTGAAATCTGTTCCTGCAGTGTCCTCCAGAAGGAGAGGAAGTTTACACCAGGGGAATGGCCAGGCAAATGAAACTAAATTATGCTTACTAAATTATGTCAGTCATATCACTTACATCAGATTTCCAAGTTGTGTTTCCATTTTCCTATTTGTTTTCCCTGGTGCTCTCAGTGAATATGCTGAATGTGAATGAGTCCCTTTTTTTTTTATACTTTCAGAGGAATTCCAAAGGATCAGTGGAGCCCACCCTGAGCTTGTTGTTGCAATTTGATCAGGGCTGGGTTTGAACCCACCACCCTCGGTATATGGGGCTGGCACTAAGGCACCCTCCCACTGTGAGCTTGTGTCTTCTCTCCTCCACTGGATGTCTCACAGATGGCAGTTACAACAGGCTTTCAGGCCTAGGAGGTTATTTACTCAGACTGATATCTGCATATCATGCTCAATCCAAATGGTCCCAGAATGAAGCCAAAATATAATTCCAAAGTCTCTTGGACTTCTTAGATCTAAAATAAGTTTGTTTTGAATACCTATGCCTGACTTTCTCTTCTGGAATGGTACAATGAGGAGTTCTTTGGACCTACTCCCCAGGAAACAATCATAACTGGTGAAAACTATTTTAAAAACCAACTATGTAAATTCTCTAGGAATTGTCCCAAAGGCATAAATCAAATGAAGAAACATTTATTTAAGAAAATTAGGCCAGGCACTGTGACTCACGCCTGTAATCCTAGCACTCTGGGAGGCCAAGGCGGGTAGATTGCCTCTGCTTGCAGGTTCATGACCAGCCTGAGTGAGAGCAAGACCTCATCTGTAAAAATAGCCAGGCGTTGTAGCGGTGCCTGTAGTCCTAGCTACTTGGGAGGCTGAGACATGAGAATCTCTTGAGCCCAAGAGGTTTGAGGTTGCTGTGAGCTATGACTCCACATCACTTTACCAAGGGCAAAAAAGTGAGACTCTGTCTAAATAAATAAATAATAATAATAAAAGAAAAGGAAATGAAACGGATCCAGATTTGAAAGGAATAAGTGAAGCTATCTCGGTAGATGCTATGATCGTGTATACTGAAAATCCTAAGGAATCCATTAAAGCCCATTAGAGCTAATAAATAAGTCCAGTCGAGTTACAGAATACAAGATCAATACACAAAAATCAATTGTATTTCTATACACTAGCAATGAGCAATCTGAAAATTAGATTATGAAAACAATTTTACAGTGGCATCATAAAGAATAAAATACTTAGATATAAATTTAAGGGAAACAAAACTTATTCCCTGAAAACTACAAAATCTAGTTGAAAGAAATGTAAAAAAGGCCTAAGTAAATAGAAAGATATTCCATGTTCATGAATCAGAAGACTTAATATTGGTAAGATGGCAATACTCCCCAAATCAATCTTGAGACCAGCCTGGGCAACATAGTGAGATCCTGTCTCAACAAAACAAAAGAGGGGAAAGATTTAATATAATTCTTATCATAATTCAAGCTGGTTTATTTGTGAAAATAGACAAGTGGATCTCAAAATTCTTATGAAAATTCAAGGGACCCAGAATAGTAAAAACTGCCCTGAAAAAGTGGGAGCCCACCCACTTAATCAAAACTTGCTTACAAAGCTACAGTGACTAAAAAAGTGTGGTACTGGCATAAGGATAGACAAATAGATCAATGGAATAGATTGAGTCCAGAAATAACCTCTCACATTAATGGTCAACTAATTTTTGCTAGGACAATTCAATGGAAGAATAGTCTTTTTAACAAACAGGTCAACTGAATATCCACATGCAAAAATAAAGTTGGACTCTCAGCTCACACAACATACAAAAATTAAATCAAAGTGGATGAAAGATTTAAATATAACAGCTAAAACTGTAGAACTCTTAGAAGAGAACATAAGCCTGAGCAAGAGTGAGACCCTGTCTCTAAAAACAGCCAGGCATTGTGGTGGGTGCCTGTCAGGAGGCTAAGGCAAAAGGATCACTTGAGCCCAGGAATTTGAGGTTGCTGTGCACTATGATGTCACAGCACTTTACTGAGGGCGACAAAGTGAAACACTGTCTCAAAAAAGAAAAAAGGGTGGAGGGAGGGGGGAGAGGGTGGAGGGAGAGGGATTCGAGGGTTCACTTCTGTGGTTCATCTTGCAAGGGTACAAGTGAATCTTTCTATGAGTAGAATATGAATGTTTTG
>NW_003852463.1:4891474-4903843 GCF_000181295.1 Otolemur garnettii
AGGGCCTGCCAAACACAATGACAACTACAACAACAACAACAACAAAAATAGCCAGACATTGTGGTGGGTGTCTGTAGTCCCAGGTACTTGGGAGACAGAGGCAGGAGAATCGCTTAAGCCCAGGAGTTGGAGGTTGCTGTGAGCTGTGATGCCAGAGCACTCTACCTAGGGTGACAGCTTGAGGCTCTGTCTCAAAAAAAGAAAGGAAGGAAGGAAATAAGGAAGGGAGGAAGGAAGGAAGGAAAAGAAAAGAAAAGAAAAAGAAACAAAGGGAAAAATAAATGGGCTAGCATTGGAATTTAACAACTCAATAATATAGTGACAACCTTAATTTTAAAAAAGGATTTGGGGCAGCGCCTGTGGCTCAGTGGATTAGGGTGCTGGCTCCATATGCTGGAGGTGGTGGTTCAAACTCAGCCCTGGCCAAAAAATGCAAAAAAAAAAAAAGGATTTGGATTTGAATAGGTGTTTCTTCAAAGATATATAAATGCTTAATAAACACAGGAAAATATGCTTAACATCATTAAGTCATTAGGAAAATGAAAATCAAAACCACAATGCGATATCTCTTCATATCCACTAATATGGCTATAATCAAAAAGATTTTTAAAAAGACATACTAACAAAGGTTGCCAAGGATGTGGAGAAATTAGAACAATCATATACTGCAGTGTGTAGAGTGTAAAATGGTGCAGCCACTTTAGAAAGCAGTCTGGTAGTTCTTCAAAATGTTAAACAGAGTTACCATCTGATCCCCAGCAATTTCACTCCTGGGAATATGCTTGAGAAATGAAAACATATGTCCACATAAAAACTTGCACCTGAATGTTCAAGCAGCATTATTCATGATAGCAAAAAAGTGAAAATAACTCACATGTCTATAAACTGATGAATAAACAAAAAATGGTATATCCATACTGTAGAACATTATTTGTCAATAAAAAAAAAATGAAGCATTGATACATGCTACCACACGGATGAACCTCGAAAACATTTTGCTAAGTGAAAGAAGACAGTCACAAAGAACACATATTGTATAATTCCACTTATACCAAATATCTAAAATAGGCAAAGCCACAGAGATAGAAATTAAATTAGTAGTTATCTAGGCTTGGGGAGGGAATGAATGAGGAGAAGTGTGTTGAGAGGTGATAGCTAGGTATGCAGAATTTCTTTTCTTTTCTTTTTTTTTAAGAGTCAGAGTCTCATTTTATCACGCTCGGTAGAGTGCTGTAGCATCACAGCTCACAGCAACCTCCAGCTCTTGGGCTTAGGCGATTCTCTTGCTTCAGCCTCCCAAGTAGCTGGGACTACAGGCGCCTGCCACAACGCCTGGCTATTTTTTTGTTGCAATTTGGCCAGGGCCGGGTTCAAACCCTCCACACTCGGTATATGGGGCTGGCACCCTACCCACTAAGCCATGGGTGCCACCCAGAATTTCTTTATAAGGTAATGAAAATATCCTTAAATTGTGGTTGTAGATGTACAACTCTGTGAACATACTAAAAATTGTCAAATTATACAATTATATAAACAAGTATATTATAAACAAGTAAATTATATGGTATCTGAATTATATCTCAAAAATGGTGGTGATGATTAAATAAAATGACTCTATGCTATGTGGGTACCCAAAGCTTTCTCCAAGATGGTTGTAAATTATCTTGGGGATGGGAATTTTATTCTTGGGGCCTCATTTGGTACTAGCTATTGGTCTAAGAATCCTGACCTGGTTCTGCAACACATTGACCTAGAAATGAAACTAAGCTCTTGCCTAAAGTTCCATCCTCCCAACCCTTCCTGCCTCCTCTTGCTATGAAGAGCTCATGATTTCACAGGAGACAGAAGAAGGTGTGATATTACAGATGAGTTGGCGGCTGTCAATGCAGCATCAGGCACCCTAATTTTTAGGATGCCTTCAACCCATTTCTTTTGGGGGGGGACAGAGTCTCATTATGTCACCCTCTGTAGAGTGCTTGGCATCACTGCTCACAGCAACCTCCAACTCCTGGGCTTAAGCGATTCTCCAGCCTCAGCCTCCAGAGCAGGTGGGACTATAGGCGCCGGGCCCAACGCTGGGCTATTTTTTTGTTGAACTTTGGCCAGAGTAGGGTTGGAACCGGCCACCCTCGGTTTATGGGGCCGTTGTCCTACCCACTGAGCCACAGGCACTGGCCTACTTTCCACTTATTTCTTACCTGGGGCCTTTCTTCATCTTTCTGCAGCACACCTGTGTTCCTCAGGGAACCTCCCTAGTAACTCTCCTCCCTTCCTGCCAGAAGCAAACCAAATTCCTCCCCAGCACTGCTCAGGCAGAGCTGTATAGAGTCCAGACACGAAGATAAATTTGTCCCAGTAAGGAATTCTATTGTCAGCTGTTAAGATATAAATGTAGAGAGGTGCCTGTGGCTCAGTGGGTAGGGCACTGGCCCCACATACCGCGGGTGGCAAGTTCAAACTCAGCCCTGGCCAGCTAAAACAGAAATGACAACTGCAAAAACAAAAAAATTAATATAGCTTTTTTTTTTGGTAGAGAGAATAGTTAAATGAACTCCATGTGCCCACCAGCCCCAGCTTCAACAATTACAATTTTTTGCCAATCTTGTTTTCACTTAAGATAAATCCATCTTGGCTACTTCTTTCAAAATAAAACTACAGATGCTCCTGTGAGAGCAAGGCATAGGAGGAGGGTTTAACAATCTTCTCTTTCCTAATGCTGGGAGTTGAGCGTAAGAGATGGAGCGCGGGAACCCCCCACTGGCAGCGGAGGGCCGAGGGTGGGTGTTCAGGGCGACCGCAGACCGGGAGAAGCGCGGGGAACACCCGCGTGCGGGGGAGCAGGGTACCCAGGGCGACGCCGGGTGCGAGCGAGGCTAGAGTGCGGTGTCGGGCACGGAGTCCTGTGGCGCCCCCTCGCGGGAGTAAAACTCGTCGATCACGCTCTGCGGAATGCGCTTCAGCATCTCCTTGGGGAAGATGCGCAGCAGCTTCCAGCCCAGGTCCAGAGACTCGAACACGGAGCGGTTCTCATAGGGGCCTAGGGACAGAGCAGGGGGCTTAGAAATGTGGGGGCAGGAGGAGGGTGAAGAGGTTAGGACCTTAAAGCCAGCTACGCGCCTTACCCTGGTTGATGAAGTTCTTCTCGAACTTCTGCAGGAATTCCAGGTAAAGGAGGTCCTCAGAGGTGAGCGCCTCCTCTCCCACCACTGCCTTCATGGCCTGCACGTCCTTGCCGATGGCGTAGCAGGCGTACTGGAGGGAGGGAAGAGGAGGCAGGCGGCTGCAGCGGGCTTACCACTAGAGCCGGATGGCCCCCAACCTGGTTGTGCTTGGGGACCCCTTTTGCCAGAAGAAAAGCTCATTGTCCAGATGGGGCTGAAACCTCCAGCTTTGAAGCTAAATGACCCACCTGTCCCTAGGCCCTCTCCTCCTTACCAGCTGGTTGGAGACATCGCCATGGTCCTTTCTTGTCATGCCCTCCCCAATGGCAGACTTCATCAGCCTCGACAGGGAAGGGAGCACGTTGATGGGGGGATAGACCTGGGGGAGCAGGAGAAGGGAGTGGCAAACTGCAGAGCCCAAGCTTTCCTTCCCGCCCCTTCTTGTCACCCCTCCTTCTGTGGTTCTCAGGAGACTCCTCATTCATCCTACAGAGAGGTCAGCAGCCACATCCACCCTCCCTTATCCGCCATCAATTCCAGGGCTTGGGTCTGCAGGTGTACATGTGTGTGGCTCTAGACAAGGCAGTAGAGGGGGGTGATGACATGAAATTAGCAATGAAAAGCTCACTATTTCAAAACTTTTGATTATTTGGGCAAAAACCCTCTTGAAGCTTAATACTTAATAGCAGCAAAGAAAGAATCTGTTGAGCAAAGATACAAAAGTCATAGGGGTAGCCTTTAACCTACCAATGGGACAGAACCATTGTTTTCTGCCCACCAAAGCAAGTAACTGGAAAGGGAAGAAAAATGGTATTTATTACTACCCATCAGGTGTTTTGTGTATGACAATTTATTTTTAACCTCCCCAATCTATCAGTGTGATTTATTTTCTTAATCCCATTTGATACGACTTTGTAGATACGGAAACCTAAGATCAGAGAGATGAACTTATTTTTCTCAAGGTCCCAGGACAGGTAAGCTGGATTCTGCCCAGGCCTGTCTTCCATCTATGAACCACACAGTCTTCCCAGTGTTATCTCCCGTTCAGGGTTAGCTGTGGCTGGTGCCTCCTAATTCAGAGGGTGGGGGACAACTGTTTGTCAGTATTTTAGGAGGAGAGAGCAGGAAGTAGGTAGGAAAGGAGGAGTACCTGTCTGTTATGAAGCTGTCTGTCCACGTAGATCTGTCCCTCTGTGATGAACCCCGTCAGGTCTGGGATGGGGTGGGTGATATCTATAAGAAAACACACTGGCCTCAGTGTGAATGGGGCCCTGGTATCCACCCACTTAGGGCCACCTGGGTTCTGTTTCTCTCCTGGGAATAATAAGGGTGCAGGACGTAGGGAGGAAGGGATAGTGTCTACTCTGATGGAGGAACAGTGCTGCTGCATGTTTGTGCCAAGCAGCACATCTCTAAGTGTCTGGGTGGGAAAGGGGGGACAGGGACCTTTGCAGGGCAGTGGGAGGCTACCGTCATTGGGCATGGTGAGGATGGGGATCTGCGTGATGGACCCGCCCCGGCCCTCCACTCGGCCTGCCCGCTCGTAAATGGTGGCCAGGTCTGTGTACATGTATCCAGGGAAGCCTCGGCGCCCAGGCACCTCCTCTCTGGCAGCTGAGACCTGCAATATCCATGGCATTGGGGTAAGAATGGGGGCAAGAAGCTGAAATAAGGAAGGGTGGGTAGGAGGCTCAGCCACCTGTGAGAAACAGAGTGGGAACAGGAGAGGAATGGCCAGGCTCTGACTGAGCCCTGGAGCTCATTTGGGTGGGGCAGGAAGTGTGTATTTATAGTGTGACCTGCTGGGGGTATTGGGCCTAGGAGGGATAGGGAGAATCTGACACCCTGGGCAGCCAGCTCACCTCCCGCAAGGCTTCTGCGTAGGAACTCATGTCAGTCAGTATGACCAGCACGTGCTTCTCACACTGGTAGGCGAGGAACTCAGCAGTGGTCAGTGCCAGGCGTGGAGTGATGATCCGCTCAATCCTGGAGGTGAGGCCAGGTGTTCAGAAAAATCTATGCTCCAGGTAGCCCTGAGTGCAAGGTGAACTGGAAAGCTGGTGTTGTGCAAAGTGGTAGAGCGAAGGATGAGATGAGCCTCTGCCCTACCTCCCAGGCTAGGGCAGGGCATGGTTCCTGGGATTGGCCACTTTCCAGTCACCCTCCTCTCCTATTGTCCAAAGTAGGAAAGGACAGAGGCTGAGGCTAAGAGGGGAGTTGGTGGGAGAGGGCCAGGCAGGGCCAGGAGTGTCAAGAGCAGCCTTCTCCCCATGGATGGAGGCTTGTGTCAGCTGGAGCACTCATTTTGTGTCCTCCATGTGGTGTTGTCACTCACTGTCCCTCTCACTTTTCTGGTACACTCCCCACCAGTGCCTGCCCTTAGGTCCCTCATGCTCAGAGCACTCCTGAAAACTCTGGCTCTGGCTTCAGGCATTCTTAGCCCTAAGCTCTGGGCCTAGGGTTCTTCCCCTTGATAATGTCATGGAGGCCTCCAGAATCCTGTCACTTAGTTTTTAGAGTCCCCTCAATACTCAGCTGACTTTATTAGAATTATTTTCATCCACCTGACATCCAGATTTAAATTCTCATTTTTCTAAATTTTTTAAATAGCAGTTTTTTGGTTTTGTTTTGTTTTTTGAGACAGAGTCTTACCATGTTACCCTCAGTAGAGTGCCAGGGTATCACAGCTCACATCAACCTCAAACTCTTGGGCTTAATAGATTCTCTTGCCTCAGCTTCCCAAGTAGCTGGGACTACAGGCACCTGCCACAATGCCCGGCTATTTTTTTGTTGCAGTTGTCGTTGTTTGGCAGGCCCTGGGCTGGGTTTAACCCGCCAGCTTCAGTCTATGTGGCCAGCGCCCTAGCTGCTGAGCTACAGGCACTGAGCCAAAATAGCAGTCTTTCTAGACTTATGTTCAGGGGTATGATCTCTTCAGGCGTGACTTTGTGGAAGTGACACAGAGATGAGAAGCCCTGGTTTGAAATGGTGATTGGACGAGGTTGTAGGAAAAGCAGCGGGCTGTAGGTCATGGCCTGGCTCCCATGTCTCTCTGTGGGCCCTTCCCAGACCTTAGTTTCCCCACCTGCACACTAAGAGGCCTTTCTCCCAGCTCAGCCCATGGCTGTCATTCTGGGATGCCCCTGAACCCTGGTACTATAGGTTTTGGAAGGGGGTCTGCCCTACCTGAGGGCAGTCTGGGCATTAGGGGAGAGCTCACGTGGGGTCGTTGGCCAAATTCAGGAAGAGGCAGACATTCCCCATGGTTCCGTTCTGCTCAAAATCAGACTTAAAGAACCTGGCTGTCTCCATGTTCACCTGGACAAACAGCAGGAAGGGCTGGAGGTGGGATCCTGTGGCCAGAGGACATGGGCTGGCCCCTCCCAGCTCCCCTCCTGAAAGCCTATGCACCAACTAGCTACCAGTGTCTGGGGGTGAAGGTGCCATGTCACTGGATGACCCTTGTGCTTGAAAGGGCAGGGGCTGGGTTTGCTGCCTCAGTCTTGATGGTGCCTCATTAGACCCTACCCCCACAAGAGGTTCACCCCTCTCGGCCAGCTGCTGTCCTGCCGACCTCCTTGTTCTCCCCTTAGGCCCTCTGACAGCCCCCTAGAATCCCCTTCCTGAAGCTATTCTGTATCCCCAAATTCCCTGGCTTCCCCCTTCTCCAGGCCACCCTGGGCCTATCTTACAGCTGTCATGGAATGTCCTGAGGGACACACTGCCCAGGTCACTGAGCCCACTCTCCCACTTCAGACTGGCCTCTCAATCTGATGGCTTCTCAGGGAGGATTGTGCCTGCCTCATCAGAGCTGTCCTTGCCAGGGGCCAAGGGAGACAGGCAGCCTGCTCACAGCTTCTGGAACTTGGCAACCTCCCCAGCCTCTCTTACCCCCATGGCTGCAAAGACAATAGCAAAGTTGTCATCATGATAATCCAGCACAGCCTTGGATTTTTTCACCAGCCCCGCCTGTCGACAGATCTGAGCAGCAATCTGGGTAGAGGGGGTTGGGAGGGAGGATGTCAGAACCAGAGCCCAGAGCCCACACCAAGTGCCACTGAGGAGGATGGACACAGCCATTTCTGGTGCATCCTCCTGCCGAGGCCTTTGGTGGGGGAAGGGGATCCAAGCCCAGAGAGGTGAAGGGGCTGCCTGAGGTTTTAGTCTTATAGTCTTTCTTGGGGCAGGGACTGGGTGGGGGAGGGGCTGTTTTGTGGCTACTAATGGGGTGTAAGTGCCTGACATGAGGAGCAGGGCAGAAGGATAGTCCCAAAGGTCAACTGCCTCAGCACAGGTTTAGACAACTTGGCTTAGGGTGATCAGGCCTTTGGGAACCCCCTCGGAGCATCCATGGGGTTATGTGGGCACAGAGTTGTCCTGGGCCTACAAATACCATGTTCAGAACCAGGATGTGGGGTAGGGTGGCACTTATGCCCTCTGGTCACTCAGATCATTTTGAGTGATCAGGGTACTGGGTGGCTGTGGAGAAGCATCTGGAAACCTTACCACACCAGCTGCTCTGACAGGACCTGGGCTGTTCACCCTTGGAGGTGAGGGTGGAGTGGGTGCTTGTGAGGAGGGGCCTGGTACAAGGACCCTTGGGTGGAGGCTGTGAGCAGGACTTGGAATGCTGCCAGCTACCCTTGGGCTCAACCTTGGGGCAGCTTGAAGACAGAGATTTTGTACAGCTCCGAGTCCCTGAGTGACCCCAGCTTGGCCAGCCCCTGTCTGCTGGGCATAAGAACCTCCTCACTGGCCTCACAGCCCTGGCCTGTGCTGGCCCTTCCCCAGGGTTGTGCCTGCTGGCCCTGCAGGCCCTACCTCATTGTGGGGGAGCCCAGCTGCCGAGAAGATGGGGATCTTTTGACCGCGGGCAATGCTGTTCATGACATCGATGGGAGAAATGCCAGTCTGAATCATCTCCTCGGGGTAGATGCGGGTGTGGGGGTTGATGGGCTGGCCTGTGAGGGGGCAACCATGAAGACATGCTCAGGGGTTCAAATAGCCATAGATCTAGTGCTACCCTGGATAGCACTGCCTACTGCTCTGGAAGGCAGAGGCAGAGCCCTCTCACCACCTTGTGCGGGGTTCAGAGGACATGAGGGTGACTCAGAGACCTCTTGTCTGAGCAGATGTATGTTCTGAGCTCTGCCATTGACTTGCTATGTGGCTGCCGGCAAGCCATGGGCCTCCATCATGTCCTCAATAAACTGACAGGATAGGCTTGGGGAACTCAGGCAGGCTGCCTGCTGGATGCACAGAAACCTGCCAACCACCCAACCCCCTCTCAGAACAGGAACCAAAGGCAGGGGAGTAATGGCCTTGGGGAATGTGTGGAACACTGTCCAATGATGATGGCATAGGCTGGACAGAAAGTGCTAGTGGCAGTGTCTGGGTTCAGTGGCATATGTCTGGACAGAGGCCTTTGCTGTTTTCATGTCACACCTGATCTGTGCATGTGTCTGACCTGCCCTGGGTGAGCCTGGGAAATTGCCTTGGCTTGTGTCTGGACAGAGCTTTTAAGGGCAGAGTGGCAGAGGGGGGTGGGGAAGGCATTGAGGCTGGGTCCTAAAGCCATCCAGAGCCTCCAGTCACTCACCATTGATATCCAGAAAGTCCTCTGCCATGACCGCTGGCCCCTTATCAATGGGTTTTCCAGAGCCATTGAAAACCCGACCTGAGGGTGGGCGAGGAGTGTTGGAGGGTGCTCAGGACCAGCCCTGGGTCCCTCTCCGCTACCCTCCACAATACCACCAGCCTCCACCTACCCCCAAATTTCCATTGCACTCTGTTCTCTCTCCTTCAGCCCTCAGGTACCCCAGAGAGCTGGCCATAGTAACTGTCCCCACAGAGGGTCTTCCCTCCTCTCCTGGAAACTTGTCTTTATAGGCAAGGCCTTGGCCTATGACAATGACTCTAATTGGGGATTCCAGGACTGGAAAGAGGGGGAGGCCCTGGCCAGATATGGCAGATCTTGAGAGAGAATTAAGGGATGTTCATAGCTTAGTAGTCCCTTTAAGCCTGACCCCCAGTGGGTGGCTACTTGCTATGCTTCTAGCCTGAAGCTATGCTTTTGAGCCTCCTTCCTCATTTATTGACACCTGTATGTTAGAAACTGAGCTGGGGTCAGGAATCAAAGAGAGAAAGCACACCCCTGGCATCAAAATGTTCACCAGGGAGATAGGCAATGAATGACAATGCAGTGTGCTGAGGGCCAGGTCAGAGAAGCTGGGCTGGGAGGGCAGAGGAGCACCCCTACCCCACCCCATCCGAGCCCTCACCCAGCATATCCTCTGACACTGGAGTCCGTAGGATGTCCCCTGTGAATTCACAAGTGGTCTTCTGGGCATCAATCCCAGATGTCCCTTCAAACACCTGTGGAGATAAGAGATAGTTACCCTAATAAGGGACTTGCTGGAACAAATGGGGCTACCCATTCTGGTCATGCTTTCTGCTCTCAGAGATATGTACATGTATAGAATGTTTTCTGCTTTCAGAGCTTGTAAGATAGAATGAGAACTTTCTGGGTTCCTTTATTTATTTAACCAGCCAACATCTTATTGACATCACTCACCTGAACAATTGCCTTGGTGCCAGCCACCTCAAGCACTTGTCCACTCCTCTGAGTCCCGTCAGGGAGGGTGAAGTTGACAATCTCAGCATACTGGGCAAACTGGGAGGAGAGAAGAGCAACCCAGAGTGACCATGAGACCAGAGACAAAGTCCCTTCTCCTCTCATCCCTCCTTGATCCAGTCTCAAGCTGCTTTCTCCCTTCTTTTGCCCAGATATTTGTGGAAATGAACTTGAGAACTGGAAGAGGAAGTTTGAATTCTTGGGAGGCATTATACCTGGATATTTAGGAGCATGTATTTTAGAGTTGGAAGACCAGGTTAGAATTGAAGATCTAAAGCTTAGTAGCTATGTGACTTTGTGGAAGTTACCTCATGACTTAAGTAACCCATTAAGAATTAAAGTCATTGAGTAATAAACTTTAGTTTTCTCATCTTTACAGTGGGGTTGCTGCAGGGAGGAAATGAGATAACATGAAAATCCATGAGGATGGTGCCTGGTGCCTTGTGAAAGATCAATCAAATATAGCAAGTACTGGGCTGTCTAGGGCTCCTGGAAGGCACAGTTGTTTCTACTCCTGTGGACTAGTGGTAAACACAACAGCAAAATGCTTTCCTTTGCTGTGGCACCAAGAAAAAGACTCTCTGGGCCAGGCATGATGGCTCATGCCTATAATCTTAGCACTCTGGGAGGCCAATGCAGGAAGACTGATCTCAGGAGTTCAAGACCAATCTGAATAAGAGCAAGACCTCATCTCTACTAAAAATAGAAAAATTACTCCCCTGTTGTGGTAGGTGCCTGTAGTCCCACCTACTGGGAAGGCAGAGGCAGGAAGATAGCTTGAGCCCAGGAGTTTGAGGTTGCTGTGAGCTAGGCTAGCACAATGGTGCTCTAGCCAGGTCAACAGAATGAGACTCTGCCTCAAAAAAAAAAAAAAAAAGCCTCTCTGCTCTTAGGTGTCCCCATGTACCAGTGGTAGTCTTTTCCATGCCGTGAGATTGGGATTGTTTCAAATATAGTTCTCCCAGGGCTCAGGAATAAAAAAAAAAAAAAGTCAAGCTGATACCCAGAATACAGAAAGAACTCTTATAACTGGACAATCAAAAGGATTTGATCAGATGATTTGAATATACTTTCCCCAAAGAGGATATAAGCATGGGATCTGACCAACATCATTAGTCATTAGAGAAATGAAAATCAAAACCACAATGAGATACAACTTCACACCCACCGATGAGGCTATAATCAAAAAGACAGCTTCTAACAAGGGTTGCCAAGGATATAGAGAAATTAGAACCCTCATAAACTGCTGGCGGGAACGTAAAGTGATGCAGCCACTTCGGAAAACTGTCCTGTAGCTCCTCCGAAGGCTAAAACATTCAGTTACCATCTGACCTCCAGCACTATCTCTCCTAGGGACATACCTGAGAGATGAAAACATATATCCACATGAAAATTTGTGCATGAATGTTCATAGCAGCATTATTCACGATAGCGAAAATGTGGAAATGAATCATATTTCCATAAACTGATGAATGAATAAACAAAGTATGGCATAGTCATCCCATGAAATCTTTTCATTCTTAAAAAGGAATAGAGAACTGACACATGCCACAAATGGACGGACTTTGAGAACATTAAGCCCAGGATAGCAAACAAGATGTTGGGAAAACAACAACCCCCCGAGCCGCCCATTATGCTAAGCGAAAGAAGCCAGACACGACAGGCCACATGTTATATGATTCTACTGATAGAAATGTCTGAAATAGGCAAATCCATAGAGATGAAAAGTACATTAGTGGTTGCCAGGGGCTGGGGCAGGGAGGATTGGGGTGATAACTAATAGGGATGGGGTTGCTTTTGAGATGAAAAGGTCTGGAATTAGATAGTGATGATGGTTGCACAGGTCTGTGAATATACTACAAAATGCTAAATGCACTTTGAAAGAGCGAAGTTTAAAGTATGTGAATTATAACTGAATTTTAAAAATCCACCAGGCTGCCCCTCCTGACAACCTGACAACAGGTTGGCAGATAGAACTTTGCCCAGGGAATTTCCCAGCTCTGCCTCTGTGCCTACTCCTGGCATCAGAGTTCCAGCTTCTAGGGTGGTGCCTGTGGCTCAAAGGAGTAGGTTGCCGGCCCCATATGCCAGAGGTGGCGGGTTCAAACCCAGCCCCGGCCAAAAAAATTAGAAAAAAAAACCCAACTTAATGAAGAAAGGATGATCAATGTAATTATTAGAAAAAATAAATTAGAGTCAAGATGCCATTGCATACCATTAACATGGCTAAAAAGAAAAAAGTATACAGAGTTCCAGCATCTACCCCATTGAGAGAAGGCTACCAGCCTGGCCAGGCAAGCTGGGCTTGAAAAGCACACCCTCCCCATTGACATCGGTGCTCAGCTTTCACCAGCTCCAAGAGAGCTAAGTCCCATGCCTGCACCTTCTCTCCAGAGGAGACCCTGCAGCACACACATGGCATCCTCAGGCTCCCTTATCTCCCTTCCCAGGTGATTGATGTACTTCAGAGAATGACCTATATCTTTTTTTTTTTTTTTTTGAGACGGAGCCTCAAGCTATCCCCCTGGGTAGAGTGCCATGGCATCACGCTCACAGCAACCTCCAACTCCTGGG
>NW_003852463.1:4904774-4928542 GCF_000181295.1 Otolemur garnettii
AGCTTGAGGCTCTGTCTCAAAAAAAAAAAAAAAAAAAGAAGAAAGAAAAGGCAGGAATACATTAGTATTGGAATAAAAAAGTCTCAATTAGACAGACTTATAATAGACTTTGAATTGCATGCTATTTTATATTACATACAAACATTATGACAACCCTGCATCAAAAAGGTGAACTTAGGGGTGGCACCTATGGCTCAGTGAGTAGGGCCCGGCCCTATATATGGAGGGTGGCAGGTTTGAACTGGCCCTGCCCAAATTGCAACAAAAAATAGCTGGGCATTGTGGCAGGCACCAGTAGTCCAAGTTACTTGGGAGGCTGAGGCAAGAGAATTTCCTAAGCCCAAGAGCTGGAGGTTGCTGTGAGCTGTGACACCACAACACTCTACCAAGGGTGACAGAGTCTCAAAAAAAAAAAAAATGCGGTGTATTTCTTGCACAGGGAATACTTCTTAAAAAAAAAAAAAGTTGAGCTTAGATGAAATGAATAAAGTCTTAGAAGAATATGACTCAAACCAAGACCAAGAACAACACTTACACACACAAAAGAAAGCCAGAATAATCTTATAATCTTTAAGATATTGAATAGTTTAAAGTTTCCCGTGAAAAAAAGTCCAGTGAGTTCTAACAATCAAGGAATAATTTGAAACTTAAGCTCTTCAAAAACTGGAAGAAAAGGTACTGTATTTAACTCATTTTATGAGGCAAGCATAATCTTGATACCAGAATTTTAAAAATCATGGGAAAATTGCAGGCCATCTTATTCATGAACATGGATGCACAAATCCTAACAAAATATTAACAGACCTGGCTCAGTGCCTGTAGCTCAGCGGCTAGGGCACCAGCCATATGCACTGGGGCTGGTGGGTTTGAATCCAGCCGAGGCCTGCCAAACAACGACGACAAAATAGCCAGGTGTTGTGGCAGGTGCCTGTAGTCCCAGCTACTTGGGAGGCTGAGGTGAGAGAATCGCTTAAACTCAAGAGTTCGAGGCTACTGTGAATTGTGATGCCAGGGCACTCTACCGTGGGTGATATAGTGAGACTCTGCCTCAAAGGAAAAAAAAAAAAAAAAAAGAGAGAGAGACTGAGACAAACTCTAACGTCTATATTTGCTGGTGTTTGAGCATACACAGCAGGGTCTTTACACTGGTTTTCTCAGAGGGGGCTGGGAGTAAAGTGGCTGGGGGGGCGGGCAGTAGTTAACATTGTCTTTGTTTCCCCAAGTTATGATATAAGACACATGTATTATTTTTGTAATTAAAATGTAATACCATTTAGGGACATGTTCAAGGATAGTGCAGGTGGTTATTGACATCATTACTATTACCTGCTGGCTACAAACTAGTGACTTTAGGGACCTAGGGGAAGGGCAGATGGCCCAATTTCCCAGCAAAGTGTGACCAGGGTAGGGGCCACTCCCCAGAACACACCTGCTGGGGTTGAATATAAGACTAGGTTTGTAGCTCTAACAGTCACTGAAAGAAGCTCTAGCTCGGGTCCCTGCCTGTCCTGTGAAGAAGATGCTGGAAAGGTGACCCTCTTCTTTCTCGAAACCACCCCTCCAGGCCTTGCCGGGGCCGGGTGGAGGGAAGCGGGGAGGGGGCCTCCATAGAAGGCCTGCCCAAGAAGAATGCTCAGGAGGGCTGCGAACGCCCAGGCGTCTCGGGTTCTAAACCACCAGAGGGAGCTCAAGAGCAAGGACAGCCAGCGCCTGGGAACCGCGTTCAGGCCAAGCCCTGGCTCCTTTTCCTCGCCCGCTCCATGCCAACTTGTCTCTGTCTGAAGTGGCAACTGTCTTAATGTTCGTCACCTCACTGGGGATGATAGTGGGCTTTTTAACCTCGTAAGAATAACTGCTGGACGGAGCACAGGCCAGAGTGGGCCCAAAGGAAATCACACAGTGGGGTTATAAAAAGTGGCCGTTTTTATGCGGGTTTTATTCTGAGGGAGGGTGGGAGGGGCAAGGGGAGTGAAGAGGAGAGTGTGCGTGGTGTGTCCCCCAAAGATGAAATCAGAGAAAATGAACTTTAAGCAGCAGAGATGACGGTCAGACATGGGGAAGAACTGTCAGGCCCTCACACTCAGGCAGGGAGTGTGTAGAGTTTGGGGTCTGTTAGGAGGAGAACGCTGTGTGTGTTGACTGATTGTTGGTGACGGAGGGTCTCATGGCCAGTTAGGGCAGAGGGTGCAGGAAGAGAATTCCAATGTGCTCTACAGGTCCTGTTTCTCAGCCACCTCTTGAGCAAATATGACTCTGTCGACTCTCACTGTTGCTTACTGGAAGGATTGCAGGAAGCGGGGTGATTCAGTGCAAACTATCCCGGTGCTGGAGATTGAGCTGAGTTCTCCGCTAGCAGGGGGCCAGGCACAGGGAGCTGCTGTGTACACATGGAGGACTGGGAAGGTCTTAGCAAGCCTTCCAGGACTTGTGCAAGGGGGTGCTGACCTCTAAAGTCTCTCTCCTGCTGACAACGAATGTCCAGAGCAGTGTGGGAACTCCTCTTTGGAAATCATCTTCAGAGTTGATTCATATTCTTTCAAAAGCAGCCACAGACATTTGGAATCGAGTCTGGTGGATGAGTGCTTACTCCAACTCTCCAATAAGGACCAATTTGAATCAAAGAATATAGGAGTTGGAAGATCCCCTGCAGCAGAAGTTCTCCAAGTGTAGGCCCTAGACCAGCAGCATCAGCATCACCTGTGGACTTGTTAGAAGTGCAAATTCTTGGTGCCCAGTAATCTGAGTGTTAACAAGCCCTTCAGAGGATTCTGATACATGTTCAAGTTCTACAAATCAGAGATTTAGCCTTTTCTAGGTCATAAACTCTGGAAAATCAGATGAAACTGTAGAAACTTCCTCCAGAAAAATGCACAGGAATGAACGTCCATATACATCTTCAAAGATTTGCACAATTTCAAGGTCCTTATTCCCTGGGCTAAAGAACCTATGATCTATACAAAATTCTTCCTCAAAATGTTTTTCCATTTAAGAAGGATGGCAGCAGGGAGTAAACGCCTGTGTGATTCATTGTAGGCGGAAGGTGGCGTTGTAGAAACAGAATTGGGGCATTTTGCCAGAGCAACTCTGAAGGGGGAAGGTGTGAGGATTTGGAGAGGAAAAGAGGTGCTTCTCTTCTTGAATTTATAAGATTATAAACCACCAATTGCTTTTCTTCCTCCGCAAGCCCAGGGTTCTCCGGATGCCTTTACCACCAACTATGTTGCTCTGCCAGAGTTACAGCTGCATCCAGTAATCACAGAACCATAGGTCCTGGGATCAGGTTCTAGTTTCCTAGTTCAGCTCCATTTTACAGTTGAGAAAATACCTGCATAGGTACTGACTCTTCATGCCACACTGGGGCCCACATAGAATGACAGGGAGTGTGGTGGGGCAGGAGATGGCAGGAGATGGCAATAAGCCTTGTTTAATCAGGCTTATTAGCACTATTGCAGTCCAGGAAGAGCCACTGCTGACTGCTCTCAGGGGAGAATAACATAATATAGTCGTCTGACATGACTCTCACAACAACCCCATTCTCATTCAATAGATGAGGAAACTGGGATGTACAATGCTATTACAGTGCTTCTCAAACTTCAGGGAGCATTAGGTCCCCTAGACAGGTTGTGAGAACAGACTTCTGGGCTCTACCCCTGGAGTTGCCGATTCTATCAGTCTGAGGTTGAGTTCAAGAATTTATATTTCTAACAAGTTCCCAGCTTGGCTAGGCTGTTGATTTAGGATTGACAGCTAGCAGAAAAAATGGGATGGAGCTTAAAACTCAAGATGTCTGCCTCATCAGACTCTCCAGCCCTAGGGTACCACACTTAATTACTCAGCCACACTTCCTCTGGGGGCATCCCTGATATCGGTGAACAATACTGGCCACATGAACATAACTCTCTTTCCTAGCAGTGAGTGGGTCAGATGTCTTTAATATGGTTGGCTCAGTTTTGACAGGTCCATATGTATTCATGCTAACATTCATTCATTCATCTCATTAATTTACTTACCCTTCCTTTGAACAAACCTATACCAAGCACCTGCTATAGTCTGGGTATTCAGTAGAAGTGCTACGTCGGGTTCCTGGAGCTAAGAATTAATAGAATATAGTCTACAGCCAATAGGGAGGCACAGGGTATATGTAGGGGAGGGAGCAAGGAGGAGATAAGGCCAGAGACAGACCAAATGCCTGGGTGGATGCTGCAAATTAGACCACAAAAAGTAGAGAAGATAGGCTCCATGCTCAGGGAGTCTCTCAGTTAGCCTGGGGAGGAGTTGGAGGGAGGGACTCAGGAAGGGTAGACCAGGAGACAGAGGGAAAAGTACATGCACAGAATTCCAGCTAGTTGGGAAAAATAAGTTCTAGTTATTCCTATCCCACTGTAGGATGATTATAGTTAATAGTAATACATGGTTTCAAATATTACTAGCTAGGAGGAGGATATTGAGTGCTCTCAACACAAAGAAATGGTAAATGTTTGAGAAGATGGATATGCCAATTACCCTGATATGATCACTATATATATATATCAAAACATCACTATGTTCCCTATAAATATGTACAATTATTATATGTTAACTTAAAGGATTATTATCACAGACACAAGTCCACAACCTTTGTCATTCCTTTCCATATAGTCTACACTTGAGAGGGCCTCCAACTAATGGTGAGAGGGTTTGTCTAGCCCATCTGAGTCCAGAGACATTTTGGATGGGCAAATCACATTTTTATATTCATGAACTTTTTTTTTTTTTGAGACAAGTCTCACTTTGTCACCCTGGGAGAGTGCCATGGCATCATAGCTCACAGCAACCTCAAACTATTAGGCTCAAGTGATCCTCTTGCCTCAGCCTCCTGAGTAGGTGGAAGTACAGATGCCAGCCACAACAGCCAGCTAGTTCTCTATTTTTGGTGGAGATGAAGTCTTCCTCTTGCTCTGGCTGGTCTTGAACTCCTGAGCTCAAGCAGTCCACCTGCCTTGGCCTCTCAGAGTGCTAGGATTACAAGCATGAGCCACCTTGCCCAGTCCTATGAACCTTTACCAAAATTTAGTATTCCCTCCAATTCTGAGGGTAGGTAACAAGCCACAGTACAATTTGCAGTATCATACTACCTGTGATTCCATCACTGACAGAAATCAAAGATGTCCTCATATCACATTTCAGTTGTAGCAGACATCTCCAAATATTATTTGTGTTCATAATTACTTTTAAATTAAATTATGTCAGTTTATTAACTGGCAGTGAGAGCTTGTTATTTAGTTTGTTAATAAACATATATTACCCAGAGACAAATGGCAGCTGCATGCAGGGACTGTGTGGGTTTCCAACTGAGGAGAGTGAGTGGATAGTGTGCAGGAACCCACAGGGAAAGGGCCTGTGAGGAGAAGGCACTGAGAGCCCTAAGTGAAGGTGAAGCAGGGGGCACTGCAGGGTGGAGAAGATGGGGGTTACCAGGCTGGGAGCCCTGGGGCCATGGCCATAATACAGTAGCCGTGGGGGTGGCAGAGAGACATAGAACATGGACACAGGCAGACGAGGGGTCAAGGATGGTGGAACCAGACTTTCAGTTTGCACAACCAGGAGTTGGGGTGGGAGGTGGCAGGGAGGACAGTGAAAGGAGGACCAGAGTGATCTTGTACTTTGGCAGGAGACTTTATCACTCATTCCCAACCCCAGGACTCAAAATACTGCCATTGTTGGCCATGTTCCTATAGATCCTTAAGGGATGTGAAATAGCTCACTGGTGATTTACCTTCTATGCTCCCCCTTCCCTTCCTACCCAGGTTGCTCATTCTGAGACATTCCAAGACTTGGGAAACCATCAAGACCCCTAAAAATGTTAGCTGGCATGAACCTGCTGCCTCTTCCTCTTCCCCTTTAGAAGGAGACTCCGTAAAAGATGCAGATGGGGAGAGTCCAGCCCTTAAGGCAGCTAGGTGCCATTCTGCTGATGGACAGATGGAGGCAGGACAACTCACTAGTGGTAGAGGCAGGCTTCCCAAGGCTGGAGCTGGGTCTTTGTGGAGTTTTTATGGTTTGGGGGCCCCCACTGAAAAGTCAGGAAGGAGAAACCTTGGGTAGCTGAGGAGACAGCTGGGGAAAGAGGATGTGGGTGTGGGTGCAGCTGTTAGCCGGTCCCTGGGGCCATCTTGGGAAAGGGCAATTTAGAAAGAATCCTATGGGGGGTATAGAAGAGTGGGGGAAAGTGGGAGGATGACCAGAGCCTTGGGATTTGGCTTTAGTGCCAGGGAAGCAGCAGGAGAGTCTCACCTTGACCTGGTCCAGCACCACCAGGGGCCCATTGACGCTGCATACGGTCCTGTAAGCTGGGGGAGGGGCAGGGAGTGAGTGAGGGTCTCCCCCAGAACTCCTCCACAGAGGTATCCCCCCTCCCCTCCCTCTGCAACCCCCCCACCTCCTCCTCTGCCCAACCTCAGCCATCAAGGCCATTAGCTGTGACAGGGCCAGCCACCATTGCTGTGAGGGTCATGCCCCTGCCTGCGGGCCCCCTGCTGCTCGGACACCTGCAGGAGGCTGGGGGAGGGCCAGGCAGAGAGAAGAGGCCTTTCTCATCCTTGATGGGGCTTCCCCTCTGGCCTCAACCCCCACCTCACCCACTCCCTCCTCTCTGACTCACAGCATTTTCCAAAAGCTTCTGGCCCCCAGCTGTGGCAGAGAAGTGCCCTCTTCTGCCCCTTACCAGGACCACGTTTCCCTCCACTCACCCCACACTGATTGAGCAGGGCTTTGCCGGCCGTTAGTAAGAAAAGCAAACAGGGACTCTGCTCTCACCACAAAGCCCTGGTGAGACCCTGCCAGCGGGGATGCTGAACCCCTCTGGCTCACTGGGTGCTCAGTGAGGGAGGGGAGGGAGCAGAGGGGTGAGGAGGAAGAAGCTAGGTCCAAAGACCTAGCAGCTGAAGACCCACAAACAGGAAATTGAGCTTAGCTCACGGTAGGGGGGCACGCGGAGATTAGGTTAAACACCAGGAATTATTTCCTAACCCCAGTGCCAGGGGCTCTGATGGAAGAAGCCATAGGCTCCTCCTGGTTCTGCTAGGGGCCTGCTGAGGGACCCTGGGGCAGTCCCTTGCCCACAGTCCTGGGATGCCATAGCTCTTCTCTGGGATTCTTTGAGACACCTGAGATGAAAGCACTGGGCAAGGCAGGATGGATGGATGTCTGTGAGGTTACTGGTTACTTCCAGGCTAGCAGGACCTCAGAGGGTAGTCTAACCCCTCTTTTCACAGCTGAGGAAAAAAGGGTCCAGAGCATGAAGCCTTGCCCAGGGCCACACAGTACACTCTGGGTAGAGTTTCTCCTCAGACTACACAGCTAGGCTCTCTTAGCTTCAAACTTGCAGGCAAGCACCATCCACACCATGCCAAGCCAAAGGGAAATCAAAGCCTCTCCCTCCCCAGTCTGGGTGTCTGAGGTCAAACCCCTTATTTTTATCTAATCTAAGCTCCTTTCATCAGGACTCAGGCCTGAAAGGTGATTCTTACACAGATCTTTATAAGGATCCTCCAAGGACCTTTAGAAGATCCAGGAGCTCAAGCAGGTAAGTCCCAGAGCAGGACTCTCTGAACTCTCTGCCCTCCTCTCCCTCCCTACACCCATGAAGGAGGTGTCCTACCTTCCATCATAGATGGGTCCTTCCCCTGCATGAGAAAGCAGGCCCTGGAGATGACTTCTCAATGGGGTGAAGGGCCAGAGCCTCTCTCCTCTCTCTCTCTCCCCTCCTTTCTCTCTCTGTAGTCTTCCCATCAAGAATCCATAGTGTCTCAGTCTTAAAAAAACATTCTCTCAGGCCCAGCCTTCTCCAGCTCCTGGAGCACAGACCCCCTCACAAGCATGGTCTCCACTTGCTCACTTCCCTTCCCCACCTCCCCCCTCTCCTCCACTCACTCTGCTATGGCTCCCGTGGCCTACCTTCTCTCCAGACCACTGTTGGCCTCCAGATTGCTAAATCCAGAGCCTGGGCACCCTGTCCTCTGACACCTGGGCACCTCCCCATCCTGTTTAGCTTCCCCTCTGGGGATGTGCGAGGCTTCCTTTGAAGACTTCTCTCTGGATTAGGCCTTGAGATGCTGGAGGTCCTAAGGCTTGGCCTGGCTCTGTGTTTCTCAGTCTCTTTCCCTATATCATCTGCTTCCTCCTTCCCTCCTCCTGTCCTTTCTTCCATCTACTTAACACTTTCTGTGTACAGGGCTAGGCAAATGAAGATGACAAACAAAACATGGAGCCAACAATCTAAAAGAAGGGATAAAGGGCACTAGTACAGTTACACACTGCAGTGGGTCCTAAGAAGGGAAAGATCAGGATGGGCGAGTGAGCATGGGCACGAGAACCAGACCAGGTGCTCTTGGACGACAGAGAGAAGGGCGGTGGGTACCTGTAGTCCCTGCTACTCAGGAGGCTGAGGCAAGAGAATCACTTGAGCCCAGGAGTCTGAGCTTGCTATGAGCTGTGATGCCATAGCACTCTACCAAGGGAGGCAAAGTGAGACTCTGTATTAAAAAAAAAACAAAAAACAAACAAAAAAAAACTCCAAACAGTGCCCCCCACACACACACACCTGTTCACATGGTGCCTCCATGGAACTGTCTGAATTGTGTGGAGCAAAGTGGAGCAGGTGAGCCCAGCAGAAGGAAGGAGAAGCAGAGAGAAAGAAATGGATTGTGTAAACAGGGAGATGAGAGGTGGGTGGGGAGAGACCTCATTTTGATAAGCCTAGGGAAGAGCTGGCATCTTGTGGTCCCCATAGAGAAAATAACACACCTCCCAAAAGGGCAGAGATGGGGGGAGAAAGCAGTGAACTGGGATAAAAAGATGCATGGTGGGTGGGCCTGGTAGGGAGGTGTGGGTGTGGGAAGCAAGGGGCCCCCCCCAAGGGCCAGAAAGCCCCTGGGAATCATTTCTAATTTGGAGACAATTCCAATCCCAGAGACAAGTCTTTCAACTTCCTCCCTCCTTCACAGCCGGCTTCCCTCACCTTAATAGCCCTTGCTTGTGAAATTCCCATTAACCCTGACATCCAGCAACTCTGTGGAGTGGGGGTGAGGGGTAGAGGATGGATGGAGGATTAGAGGATCCCCCACCACCACAAGGCTGGTCTAGAAGGAGCCCAGGGGCTGCTGCAAAATGCTGGCAGCTGCAGGCCCCAGTGGGAGGGAGCTGCCTCCCCCAGACCACCAGGTGGCCAGCAAGAGGTCTCTAACCCCCTATCTGAGCACACCAGCCTCATCTGTAAACTGCCTTCCCAGACTTCCTGGCTCTCAGTGGGCTTCATACAGAGTTGCTGAATGAATACATGGCTTCACACCCTGGAGCCTGCATCGCCAGTAATCCACTTACAGGCTGCTCTGTTCAGTACTGGACTATTCATAACTTTCAAGGCTCTGCCCTAGACTGGCTGCTGCCACCCTCAGGTCCTCTCCCCTCCGAAGGCCCACAGCATTACAGACTGGAACCCTAAACACATTGTCTCTCCCCTCAGACTAGGGCTCTGCCTCCCCTGTCAGACCAGACCAGATCTTTTTCTAGAGGCTTTTGGGTTTGGGCACAGCCAACATGGTGGCTAAGCCACAAAGGTGTCCTTGACTGGAAGGTAGGTCTTTTGTTTATATACCCCCAACTCTGCGTGTGTCTGTTGCATGGCCCAGAAAGTGGGCCAATTTTGCCTATGGCACATCAGAAATCAGGACAGTATCCTGTGGCACTCAGGGATTGTGGCCACTACCCAACCCTGGGAGGCACCCCTTGACCCTAGAGAGGGAAGGCAGAGGGCTGGATCAGGCGACCTTAGGGGCCCTCCTCAAAGAGGCCTTCCAGAGACTTTGCAGACATTCCCTCCAGCTGCTTTATCCACCCCCTCCATTGTCCTAGCTGACACTTTGGGTTGCACTTTGGACTGCTGGCTGGTGGAGCGCCTCCCTGCCCCCACCTCTCTACCGCCTTCCCTGTCAAAGGCTCAGCGGGGCTTCCGCGCGGCCCACTAATTAGCGCGGCCCAGCCACACCTGCAGCGTCCTGGGAGCGGGCTGAGACAGGCGCCCATGCGTGAGGCCAGGGTGGGGGCAAGCCAAGGGCAGCAGGTCCTGCACCTCCTCCCTGATCCCACCTTAGGGATTAGGGAAGGGAGGGCAGGGGTTGGAAGCTGAGGGCTCTTAGAATCAGCCAAGACCCAGCTGGTCGGACTCTCCCAGTATAACTCCTTCGCCTTTGAGTTGAGGAAACTGAGGAAACAGCAAAACCAGTGATGTGGTGCCCAAGCCCCTGGCCGATGTGCCCTGGCTCTGTCTCTCCAACCAGGATGCCAACCTGTCCTTCCTAACCTGTCTTATGCTGGACATCCCTCCACCCCTGCCTAGCCCTACAAGAACAGATCTCTAGGCCACCTCTTCCCCAGGAACCTTGGGAAGTACTCTGGCTCCCTGGGAGGCAAAGGGGCTCTTTTTTCCCCAGGGTGGATATTCCTGGGGTTTCACTCCCCATCCTCATTCTACCCACTGCCTCCTCCTTTCTTTTCTTTCTTTCTTTTCTTTTCTTTTCTTTTTTTTTTTTTTATTTTTGGAGAAAGAGTCTCACTCTGACCCTTGGTTAGAGTTCAGGGGCAACAAAGAGTGCTGTGGCATCATCACAACTCACTGCAGCCTCAAAATCCTGCTGCACTCAAGCGATCCTCCTGCCTTTGCCTCCCCAAGTAGCTGGGACTACAGGTCACTCAACTATGCCCAGATGATTTTTTCTATTTTTTAGTAGAGACAGGTCTCATTCTTGCTTTGGCCGATCTATTGACCTCAAGCAATCCTTTTGCCTCTCAGAGTGCTGGGATTACAGGCTGGAGCCATATGTCCTGGCCCTGCCTTCTACTTTCTGGCCAGTCCTCTCTCAGCAGATGAAATCACACCTTTAAAGGCCCAGACCTGTTAGTCCCCCTTTTCCAGGAAAGGAAGACTTATTCAAGCTCCCTGGGCTCACCTCCTCCCAAAGCCAAACTAGCCCTGGTGCCTCCTGGCCATCTAGCACCCCCAGCTCTCCTCTTCTGTCTCTGCAAAGCTCTCCTGCCTAAGAGTGCTTAGAGTCTCAGGGGAGGGCCAGGCTTCGGAGGAGGACAGAGAAGGACACAGCAGTCCTGCCTCCAGCCTACTAAGTGTGCAGTCCAGACATTGCTGGTTCTGTGCCTGTCTCTGCTCCCAGGGAGAGGCCCCAGCACCTGAGGGGGAAGGGGGGCAATAGGAGAGACACAGAAGGTGAAGTGGGCTCCTGTGGGTGGCAGAGTGTTGGTGCTGGGCTGGGCTAGGCCCTGGGTACATCCCTGAGGAGGTCTGGTATGTGGCTAAAACAAAGGCATTGGTGGGAGTGAGGCCTAAGGGGCTCCCTGCACTAGATGACCTTTGCTCTGGGTCAGCCAT
Organism: Otolemur garnettii; assembly: GCF_000181295.1. NCBI lineage: Eukaryota > Metazoa > Chordata > Mammalia > Primates > Galagidae > Otolemur > Otolemur garnettii. Next base: position 4,916,194 of record NW_003852463.1, read on the forward strand.
CAGACCCATGCTCACAGAAGGCAAATGTGGTGGACACTGCCTGCCTCCCCCCACTAGTATTTTCCATTGTGCTAAGGACATGTTGATTGTAAATAAGGAGCTGGTTGGAAGGGAACTGGCTAGAGGCAGCTCCAGGACTGGGTTGTCCTGGCCAGAGAAAGGGAAGGAGGAGGAGGCAGAGCAGCAGTGTTGGGGTAAGATTGTACCTACATGGTCCCTGGGAGGGCAGATTCCAGGGTGAAGGAAAGCAGAAGGTCCAGATCCTACACCCTAGTCAGCTCCTGGCACCTCTCTTGAGCCCACAGTTGGGGGTCAGTGGGGAGCCTGGTCTCAGGACCCAATGGGGAGGCCTATCCACTGAATATTTCTGGGTCACAGTGAGTGACCCCAGGAGAGTCTGGACCTCCCACCATGGGGCAGGGCCTGCAGGGCCTGCTTGAGAAATCTGACCCCACCCCATTCTCACCATTCTCCCTGATGGAATGTACTCCACCTCAGCACCTGCCTCAGGCCTCAGGAGGTGCCCCAGGCCTCAGGGTCCAGCGCCTGTGCCTGATCCCTGGATCTCAGCCCTCAGCTGCCAGCTTGCTCCGTTTATTCCATCTCCTCTGCTGGCCTGGACAGCCACGGGAGGACAGAGGGAGGCAGAGTGGCTGTGTCAGGCTCACCTCCTCTCAGCCCACACATATGCTGGCTCTGCTTAGCTGCCAGTGGCCAGACTGGTTTACTCCAGTGAGCTGGCCTGTCTGAGAATTCACTGACCCAGTGAGAGTGACCTTGGACAAGGAGATGAGGGGTCTCTTTACTCCTCTGGGCTTTGCCTCCGTCTGGATTTGGCCAAACTCTACAGGACAGGCATAGGAGCCACACACAGGGCCGCCCCACTCTAAAACAGATCAGAGTACACCTATGCCTGGACACTGCCCTCACCCCACCTGAACACTGCCCTCACCCCAATTGTACATACACACACTATCACACTTAGACCTGTGACATTGCCAAGACATTCACATGTGCTCTCCAGAGAGCACACATGCACACACACAGACACACACAGCCAGTGACATCACACACAGAGGCACCTGTTTCTTCATGTTGAGCCACACTCACCTACTCTACACTGCCAAGCATGTCACTCCAAGTACACCTGCCCATGCACTTCCTCATGCTAAGTGTTCTGGTGCACATTCCTCAACACACACGTTTACACAGGAGCACGTTCACACACACACAGAGGCACCGAGGAGCTCTCTCTGGACTTGGGGTGTTAGAACTAGGTCGAGGTGATAACAGCCCTCTCCTATGGGGTAGCCTGGGTTGGGGATCTCCCTCCTTTATCCTACAGAGATGGCCCCTTGTCCTGGTGGCTCCACTATATCACTCCACTGGAGATAGGTCTTGGTCTCCCCAGGTCTCAGGTCCCCGTCTTTATCTAAGGCAAGAAGCAAGGGCTGGAGACCCAGCAGCCACCCCGGTTCCCCACCCTGACCTTACCCATGCAGGGTGTCATACTCACTGACACGGGGATGGGTGATATAGTTTCGGGTGACTGCCTGCATGTGCTCTCGGTCTGAGCCCAGGTTGCAGCCACTGCTGGGGAGTCTCCCAGGCCCACTGTCTACCTCCATGGCCATGGTGCAGGATGGTCTGGGAGACAACTGCCTGAGCCTGGTAGTGGCAGCTCTAAGACTTCTTCAGCCCAGCTGGAGCTGGAGAGAGCTGCCCAGCCTGCCTCTGCCACCACCTGCCCCTCCCCTCTCCTCCCACTTCCTTTTCTCCTCCTCTGGGTTGACTGTAAACAGCAAACCCAGAGCTTTAGCTGAGAAGTTTTTCCCCCACACCCAGGCTTTCCAGATCTGGGAGGGGCCCAGCCACCTGGGAGTGGCAGAGGGGAAGGCTAGCTTTCTTCAACTGCTGTGCTTGGCTGTTCCCCTGCCCCAGGCAATTCACTTCCTCCCTGTGGAATTTCAGATGCTCTCAGTCCTACCTCTGCCCCTCACCACAACTCTTTCTGGTGTCTGCCCCACACCCAGTTTCTGGCAGCCTACCTTCTCCTCACTGTCCTCTCAATCTGCCCTCACCTTTGCCCTGACTATATCTGGGTACTTCTTTCCCCATGTAATTCCATCATCATCTTTTTTAACATCTATAAAGAACCATTTCCTGGCCAAATTCAGTGCCACCTCCTACAGGAAGCCTTTCCTGGATTCTCTAGCACCCAGGAATCCCCACACATCTGGTTCCTTTCCTATGTCATGCCCTTCAGGGGAGGCCTCTCTTGCCCCTGCCACAAGGCTGTGAGCCCCCAAAACGCTGAGCCTATGTCTCCTCCATCAGACCTGGGTCTCCTTAAACCTTTCTATTGAAAGCTTCTTGAGAACCAGGATTGGTCTCCTAACAAGGTCACATAGGGCAGACCTGCCCTGACCTTTTCAACCCATGGGAGAAGGTACAAGTGAAGCTCCAGGTATTACATGTATAAATCCAGCTGGGTCCATCACCTCTTCTTCCTGGAACCCCCTTCATGTCAGGTGGCTAAAGGAGTTGTGCTTTCTCCTGGCCAGTGGAGTCTGGCACAGGGCTGCTGGACAAGGCAGGGTGGACACTGGGTGGCAGCTAGAGCTGCCCAACCCAAGGTCTTCCCTGGTCCCTGGCTGCTCCCATGTCTCATTCCAGACTCAGGATTTCCCCCATTTCTGAGCTCCTCCCTACACTATGCCACCCCAGCAGAGGGAAAGGCTGGAGTGTAGTTGTCTAGGGATCCCTGTCCCCCAGCACTCACTCTGGGTGACTTAGGGCAGCCAATTTTAAACCAAAGCAATAGCTACTGGTTTAAACCAAAACAATAGTTTCTCACAGCAGACTGGAGCAGATTTTGCTTGTCTTCTCTGCCCACATAGTCCGCCTAAATCTTTCAACCCGAGGACCCATTGCGTGTCTCTGGTCCCTCTCTCACAATTCCTATTCTTTCAAAGAACTCTCCTGTTGGGAGCAGGGGATAGATGTGACCATAAAGGGGCAGCACAAGGGAGATCTTAGTGGTGATGAATAGTTCTGCATCTTGACTGTGGTGGTGGTTCCATGAATCTACACAGATGATGAAATGACATGGAACAATTCACACACAGTACTGATGTCAATATCCTGGTTCTGATATTATACTAACTATAAGTTAGATGCAATTCTGGGGGAAATAGAGTTATGGATACATGGAAGGCCAGGTGTGGTGGCCCACACCTGTAATTGTAGTACTTTGGGAGGCCAAGGCAGGCAGATCACTTGAAGCCAGGTGTTGAAGACCAGCCTGAGCAACAGAGAAAGCAACTAGGAAGCAAGCAAGCAAGCAAGCAAGCAAGCATCAAGCAAGCTGGTGTCTTGGCACAATCCTGTTGACTCAGGCTGAAGCAAGAAGATCACCTGAGCCCAGGAGTTTGGGGTTGCTTTGACCTGTGATGATGCCACTGCACTCTAGCTCGGGCAGCATGAGGGAGATGCTATCTTTAAAAAAAAAAAAAAAGCTGCACAGGGGTTTTTTTGTCCTATCTCTGTAACTTCCTAGAAATCTACAATTATTGCAAAATAAAAAGTTAAATAAAAATGTCTTGAGCAAAACAACAACAATTTTTTTTTAAAGGGCTTCATGTTGCGGTGTTTGTGACGAGTAGGCCCTCTCTAAACATGTGTGGTCTTGCCTGGGTTTACCATTGATGCCCTCTCTTCCTCTTTCTGGTTCCTGGTCTCACCTTCATTTTTCATCCTCTTCAAGGTGGCAACGTTTCCCCCCTCAAGTATTTTTATGTTTGAAAGAGGAGCTTACAAAAGGCAACACTTAACTAAAGAAGCCATGTTGGTGCGGACGGATCCGGGCAGCCCTACTGATGGGGAAGCCAGGTGCCTGCTGCCCCGCACAGAGTTCGTGGCCCCTCCCATTTGAGGTCCCCTGACGCCTGGCCCATTTTCCCTCCCAGTGATGAGAGGAGAGGAAGGGGTGGAGGCCAGTGGAGGTGCTGCAGGGACGCTGTTTCCCTTCTTGTCATTGTTCCTTTTATTCGTGAGACACACATGCGCGCGCGCACACACCATACACGCTGCACTCACACGCACTACTGCAGGACCAAGGCCATCTGGTCGCGAGTCTCTGAGCTAGCAACAGTGGGGAGGGCATGTGGCTGCCACCCTCCTCTCCGGGGCCTGCTCAGCGCAGTCCGCTGGGGCACAGGAGACTGGGAAGGTGCTGTGCTTGGGACTCAGTGTCGCGCAGGATGGGAGTCTTAAGTGTTAGCCTTCTTGGCGCTGCCGGCGCTGCCTACTTTCCGCTCTAGCCAGCCGTAGGGCTCGAAGGCCGAGGAGCCCAGTTCATAACCAGCAGGCAGGTCCAGGAGCGGGGCTGAGGAAAAGCAGACGGCTGGCAGAGGGGGTGGCAGCGGAGGGGACGCCGAGACCGAGGGCAGCGGGTGAAGGCGTGGGGAGGAGTTCCTGGGGTCACCCAAGGAGGTGCCCCTGTGGCCAGCAGGTAGACTTGGCAGGCCAGGGGTCAGCGCCAGGAGGCTGGGTGCCCTGGGCACGGAGAGCAGCCGGCCCTGCTCCAGCAGCCGCAGAATGTTAGAGGTGGCGAAGGCCTCGGAAGCCGAGGAGGACGCCCGCTTCTCCAGGTCTCTGCTCTGGTCTTTCTTCTGCTTGGTGCGGCGATTCTGGAACCAGACCTTCACCTTGGGGCAGAGGGTGGGAAGAGGGTTTGAGAAGGGAGAGGGGACAGGCAAAGCAAAGTGGGGTCAGGGAAGAGGAGAAAGGAAAGGAATGGTGTGGGGCCGGGCAGGTAGTGGAGAGGGTGGGAATGGGGTACAGGGTGGAGTGAGAGGGAAAGAAGAGTAGAGAGTTGTTAAGGTCTCCCCACAATCAGCCTGCTCTGGAAGAGCTGATTAGGGACCCTGGTCCCCCAAATTATGGATGCCCCTCTGCTGCTAACACTGACTCTGGCCTGGGATGGAGACATGGGTTAACGGACAGAGGGTGGAGTTTGGGACATACTTAAAATCCTATTTTGGCCCACACGTCCTCTGCTCTCAGCCAAGTTCATGGCCTCAGCCACACATGTGTGTGTGCTGGAGATTCCCAACTCTACCTCAGCTCAGGACTCTGGGCCGAGATCTGGGTCACATATCCCATGGACATCTCAAGAACACTCCAGACCACACATGCACAGACCAGCTCTACTCCCTTACACAGGGGCCTCTCCCTACGTTCCCTCTTCCATGGAACCTTCATTTACCTGCACGGAAAATTGGGGGAACCCCTCAAGAGCTCCCCACCCCATTCCTTAGCGCAGACCCTCCTCTCTCCCCTTGCCCTCTGACTGGGACCATAACAGCTATCTCTACAACAGTGTCTCTCAACCCTGGTGCCCACAGAAACCATCTGGGGGGCTTTAACCCCCTAACTCATTCCTACCCTCAGTCCAATCAATTCAAATTGGGGATGACTAGGACCCAACTCTAGTTATTAAAGCTCACCAGATGATTCCAAGGTGAGGAAATCAATGCTTTAAAGGTCTCACTACCTCAGGTCCAAACTCTTAACATCTTCAGGGCTGTGGTAAGCAGAAAAATGGAAGCCTCCAGCTCACAGCCCACCCTGGTTCTGACTGACACGCGTGTGGCCACCCTAGCCTGTTGATACTCTGCAAATGGCCCCCATGGCTGCTTCTTGAGTGTAGGGTTCCAGGTAATATCTGTGGTCTGCCCTTGTAAGGACTGACTTGGGAAAGGCAGGTGCTGAAAGTGGGCTCAGGGCCATTTGGCAGGGAATGCTGAAACCCTGGGCACCTGGGGAGCGATGGCTAGATGTAGAAGGTGGGCACAGGCTCCTGGCAAACACAACCCCTTGGCTTTGTTGAGTCCTTATCCCATAAAGAGGAGTATGAATAGAGGAGGGCCAAAGTGGGGCCCTCTGAAGCATGGGGCCTAGGGTAAGACCAGGTGCCCATTTAAAAAGACCTCTGCCCCCTGATGCCACCTTGCCCTCCAATCTTGGGAAGGGGGCAGGAGCCTGAGTTGGAGCACCCTCCCTTCCACAGGCTGCCCTGGGAGGTAGGAAGAGTGGGCAGGGTCCTTCCCGTGCAGATCCCTCCACTGGGGAATCAAGGCTTCTCTTAGTAAGGAAGCAGGGCTGGGCTGGGAGAGAAGATGAAATTTAAGCCAGGTGTGAGTTCAGTGTTTTAAAGGAGATTCTATTGAGCTTGGATAACCAAAAGTGGCCAGAAAGCTAGGAGATCTGCCTGAGGTTGATTGCTTCATTTATTCATTCACTCAGCAAATATGCATAGGGTGCCTCCTACATGCCAGGCGCTGCTCTAGGCTGGGGAAGTCAGCAGGGACAAAGCAAAGCAGACCCTTACCACGTGCAGGAGACAGAGGAACAACAAATAAAAGCCAACACACATGTCTGTTGGTTGGTAATAAGGGCTTTGAGCAGCGTTTCTCAAATGTTTGGGCCCACTTTTTAAAGTTTCCAATTTTGTCATGGACCAATATTTTTGTAAAATTGAATTAAAATGACTTACCAGAAAGATTGTTATATACATTTCTTAATACTTATTCTTCATTTCTGTACTTGTCATGGATAGAGAACAGTTTGCCAGCTGGCACTGGCCCACATACCACACCTTGGGGGGCACTGCTTTAGTGAAAGGTGACAGGATGGGAAGTGGGGCAGGAGGGGGTGACTTTTATTAATGGAGTAACAAATATAGCCTCTCTGAAGAGGGGGCATTTGAAGAAGATGCCTTACCATCAGTAAGGGATGGTCCAGGAAGATTGAGCCCAGACTGCCTAAAATCTATGACTGGGAAGAAGATAACCCTTTTCTGTCACCCCTAGAACCTGACTGCTCAGTGAGGTGGTCCCACTAGCTCCTTGGGGACTGTGGCTGTGCACATTGCTGCATTGAAGCCTCCTGACCTCTTCACCAGGCTAACACCTTCCCCTCCTATGACCATAGGCCAGGCACCACCTCTAGGCACCAATGAGCCTCACTTTCTCAACTTTAAAATGGGGACAGGGCACATGCCTATAATCACACCTACTAGGGAGGCTGGTGTGGGAGTATTTACCACTTCAGCTTAGGAGATCAAGCCAGCCTGGGCAACATAAAAAGACCCCATTTCTTTCCTTTATTTATTTTTGAGACAGAGCTCACTATATCGCCCTTGGTAGATGCTGTGGCATCACAGCTCACAGCAACCTCAAACTCTTGGGCTTAAGCGATTCTCTTGCCTCAACCTCCCAAGTAGCTGGCATTACAGCCGCCTGCCACAATGCCAGGCTATTTTTGTTGTTGTTGTTGTAGTTGTCATTGTAGTTTGGCAGGCCCAGGCTGGGTTTGAACCTGTCAGCCCTGGTGCATGTGGCTGGCGCCCTAGCTGCTGAGCTATAGGCACCGAGCCAAAAGATCCCATTTCTAAAAGAATAAATAAATAAAGTGGGGACAATAAAATTGAGCCATTGTGGAGTAAGAAAAAAAATGCATGTAAGGGGCTCAGCATTGTTCCTGGCCCACACAAAATGTGAGTTATTATTTTATTATTATTTATTGCTCACTTTCTCTGTTCTTAGCTCTGAACTAGAGAAGGAACACAAATGTGATAGTTTCTGCCCTCAAGGAGCTGAGGGTCTAGTAAAGATTGCACTAACCCACTCCCAGAACACAGAGGCAATTAGGTGCACAAGGAGTGGCAGGAACAATGGGTGACTGATGAGGAGTGATAAAGCATTTAGGAGGTGTTCTGCCATTCATCCCATCTTCATGATGCTCTGTGTATAGCAAGGAGAGGTGGGTGTGGGCTGGCGTTGGGTTTGGGAGTCTCCTGAGAACATGGGCCCCAGAAGCGAAGGAGAGGAGAAGTCAGAGGCAGACGGAGCAGGGGCACCTACAGGTTAGGCCAGGAATTCCCAACCTTGGCTGCATATTGGACTTACTGGGCCAATGCTCAGGCCCCACCTCACACCCCTTAAATCAGCATCTCTAGGGGAAGAGGCATCAGTATTTTTGTAGAGCTCTGTAGGCAATTCCAATGTGCTATCAACATATCTATGGTGGGAGTGAGAAGGCATAACTCTCTGCCTCCCACCATCAGACCTACAACTTCTAGGGGGTTGGAATGCCCAGCAAACATGGGGCAAACTGAAGGAGACACAGGCTCAGAGCCCTCTGAACTTGTTCCTCCTCCTCCAGGAAGACTTCAGTTCTACCTCAGGGCTAAATCCAAAGTTATTGGTCCTTTATCTCTCTTAGGAAAGCATTCCTAGCTGACCCCATAGGGTGGTGAAGCCAGTGCATGTCCTGGGGTGTCCCCCTTCTCTTGTCTTCTCAGTGCTCTGTGTGGCCTCCCTGCAGGCTGCCTCTTCATACCCTGGAACTCAGTGAATACTTCACCCTTGCCCCTCACCCCTGACCTTTAGCTGGGCCACTCTGTAGCCCATGATACACAACAGGGGAGGCACACGCTGTTCACTTGGCTGGCAGAACTAGAAAGGCATCCTTTAAAGGCTGCTTCTTATGACTATGGGCAAATACTTAATCTGAGATGAGTGGTACCCACATGTCTAGGATAACTCTAGCTTTTGTAACCTGCACCAGGAAGACACCATTTATTCTGCTGTTCCATAAGAAGCCATCTGGGGCAGAGGTGGGCATGAGGCTAAGGACAATTGCTGAATGGCTGGAGTGACTTTTATTCAAGCTAAGTGTCATTCTGTCAGTACTGGGATGCAGTAGTTTGTCCTCCATTTGAAGATACCCCAGGCCAGCCACAGGAGAGGAGTACCAAGCCAGCCTCTCACCTTCCCCCTCTCTGCAGCCATGTCCTCTTTCCTATGTCCTGCTCACACAAGTATCAAGCATTTGATACATGTGCATGCCAGGCATTACTGGGTGCTGAAAACACAAAAATAAATAAAACCCTGTCTTGTTGCACAGGGCTGTCAGATACCAGCAGTGCGGCATGGGCTCATTAGTAAGCGTTACATTATAGTAAGTGATTTTAAAGAAACAAACAATATAGTACATAAGAGCTGAGATTAGACAACCCTGGATTCCGCTCTGGTTCCTCTAACTAGCCAGGTTACTTCAGGCAAGTTGCTTAACTTCTCAGTGCCGCACTTTCCCCATCAGTAAAATGGGGTTCATACTAATGCCTCCTCCTAGGTTTTTTGGGATGACTCCATGGGCTAACAGCCATGGACTTAATAAAGTCCCTGGCAGACTGTGAAGTTATTTATTTATTTATTTAAGACAGAGACTTAAGCTGTCGCCCTGGATAGAGTGCTGTGGCATCACAAGAACCTCAAATTCTTGGGCTTAAGTGATTCTCTTGCCTCAGCCTCCCAAGTAGCTGGGACTACAGGTGCCTGCCACAATGCCTGACTATTTTTTGGTTGTAGATGTCATTGTTGCTTAGCAGGCCCGGGCTGGATTTGAACCTGCCAGCTCCAGTGTATGTGGCTGGCACCCTACCCACTGAGCTATATACGGGTGCTGAGCCTATTGAAGTCTTTTAAGTGGCATGGTGATCACATCAGCTGGTCAGATTTTGGTCATTTTCTGTAATCCAGTGTTTCTCAGACATTACTGTGCATTAGCATCGTCTGGAAGGAAAAATGGATAGGTTGTGGGGTCTTCCCTAGAAATCTCATTTGGCAGCTCTGGGTCAAGGGTGGCACAGGTATTGCATGTACTGAGAACCCCAGGGAGTTCTACATGCAGGTGGTCTACAAACCATGCCTTAGGAGACACTGCTTTAATCAAACACCGAATTTTCTTTTTTTAAAAAAGCACGGTGACAAGGCATATCAGGAGGTTTCTAAAACTAAGGAGAACTGAACTAAGTGGGGCTGTCCCTATTCTCTGACATGGAGAGGAGACCTTAGTGCATGCCACTTGGAGGGACAGGAGTGTGCAGAGGGTTCTCCTGAGAGTTGCAAGATGAAGCACCCTCCAAGGCTCCCTGCTGCTCTCTGGGGCAGCCAGGCACAGCTTCCACTGCACAGCCAGTGTCTGGGCAAGGCCAGGGACAGAAGTTTGCTGCACTCTGTCTCATTCATGGATCCTACATCAGTGGACCCTTCATCCTGCAGAGCCCTGCCAGTGCTGTGGGGTGGAGGAAAGAGCTTCACCATTCTACCCACTCAGTCCTGTGAGTGGGCTTCTGATTTAAATGTGCAAAACAGCTGAATTGGCCACATAGAGATTAAGGAGAGGCTAGGAATGAGCTTACTTCTGAGTAAGCTCCATGTTTTCTCTGCCTGAATTAGGACCATGCCTGGGTCTTGCTGGAGAAGAGGATACAGACGCTGGATGGTAGCAACAAAAGGGGTAGGAGAGGACGGGAGGGGAGGGGAAAGGAAGAGAGAAGAGAGGAGAAGGGAGGGGAGGGGAGGAGAGGAGAGCAGAGGAGAGGAGAGCAGAGGAGAGGAGAGGAGAGGGAAAGATAGGGAAGGGGAGGGGAGGAGAACAGAGGAGAGGAGAGGAGAGGAGAGGAGAGGGAAGCAGACACTTAGAGAGATGCCGGGCAGGCTGTGCACTCAGTGGAGCACAGGGGCGAAGGCCTGTGAGCAACTGGTGCTGAAGCCCTTCGGTCTAAGAGAACCTTTGGCTTCTAGGCCCTACCAACCTGGGCTACACCATGGTTCCTGTTATTGATTTCCACAAGATTGTGCCTCTGGCTTGGTGCCTGTGGCTCAAGCGGCTAAGGTGCCAGCCACATACACCTAAGGTGGCGGGTTCGAATCCAGCCCGGACCTGCCAAACAACAATAATGGCTGCAACCAAAAAAATAGCTGGGCATCATGGCGGGCGCCTGTGGTCCCAGCTACTTGGGAGGCAGAGGCAGGAGACTCGCTTGAGCCCAGGAGTTGGAGGTTGCTGTGAGCAGTGAAGCCATAGCACCCAGGGGAACAGCTTGAGACTGTCTCAAAAAAAAGAAAAAAAAAGATTGTGCCTCCTTTTTTTAATTCTTTAGGAGTCCATCCATTATCTGAGGACACCTGATGGAATCTCTTATCCTTTCCCTCAAGAGATCCTGGACAAAGATCCTTAGGTAACTCAAATCAGAGAAAACCCCCTCCCCATCCTTCCTAATACCCCCACTTGATCTAATACTGACCCAGGACAAAGCCTTTGACTATGCACTCTTGTCCCCCGTGAGCCCTTCTCCAGAAGGTGGGCAGCCTGGCCCTCTGTAAACCGCCAGTCTTCTCATGTTACAAACCTTCAAACCATTACCATGCTCTCTAAGCACTACATGATCTGGCCCTATGTACTTACCCTACTACCTTCTAGCTCCAACCACACCAGCCTTCTGATACTTCTAGATCATTCTATGCCAGCTCCCCTGCCCTCCTGCCCTCCTGCCCTCCAGGTCTTCACGGTTACCCTCTGCCTTGACATCTGGTTCCTTTTCTGGCTATCTCTTCCCTATTATTCAGGCCTAAGGTCGATGTCATTTCCTCAAAGAGGCCTTTCCTGAACACCCCAGTAAAAGAAATCCTAGGCTCAGTGCCTGTGGCTCAAGTGGCTAAGGCGCCAGCCACGTACACCTGAGCTGGCGGGTTCAAATTCAGCCCAGGCACGCCAAACAACAATGACGGCTGCAATCAAAAAATAGCCAGGCGTTGTGGTGGGCGCCTATAATCCCAGCGACTTGGGAGGCTGAGGCAGGAGACTCACTTGAGCCCAAGAGTTGGAGGTTGCTATGAGCTGTGATGCCATAGCACTCTACCCAGGGCGACAGCTTGAGGCTATATCTCAAAAAAAAGAATTCCTAGTCTCTATTATGCTACTCCATTTTATCTCCCTCTCAATGCTTGTCATTCTTTTTCTTTTTTCTTTTTTGAGATAGAGTCTCACTATGTTGCCCTCAGTAGAGTGCCCTGGCATTATAGCTCACAGCAACCTCAAACTCTTGGGCTAAAGTGTTTCTCTTGCCTCAGCCTCCCAAGTAGCTGGGACTACAGGTGCCAAGTACAACACCTGGCTATTTTTAGAGACGGGGTCTTGCTCTCGCTGAGGCTAGTCTCAAACTGATGAGCTCAGACAAGCCACCCATCTTGACCTTCCATAGTGCTAGGAGTACAGGTGTGAGCTAGCACGCCCAGCCTCCATTCTTTTTTTTTTTTAATGGAGACAGTGAGTGTCTTGGTCTGTCACCCAGACTGGAATGCCTGGGCTCAGGCTATCCTCCCGTCTCCTGAGTAGCAGCTGTACCTGGCTAATTTAAAAAATTTTTTTTTTTTTGAGACGGAGCCTCAAGCTATCACCCTGGGTAGAGTGCCATGGCATCACGCTCACAGCAACC
>NW_003852463.1:4929728-4939787 GCF_000181295.1 Otolemur garnettii
TTTTTTTTTTTTGAGAGAGAGTCTCACTATGTTGCCCACAGTAGAGTGCTGTGGTGTCAGCTCACAGCAACCTCAAACTCTTGGATTTAAGCAATTCTCTGGCATCAGCCTCCCAAGTAGCTGGGACTACAGGTGCCCGCCACAATGCCTGGCTGTTTTTTTGTTGTAGTTGTCATTGTTTATCAGGCCTGGGCTGGGTTACAACTCCGATGTAGTGGCTGGTGCCCTAATCACTGGGCTGTGGGAGCCGAGTCAGTATAATATATATTTGTGATATGTAAACTGGTTGATAAAACAAAATTTTTATAAGAAAATAAAAAAATATGTTTGGTCTTTGTGGATTCCTGGTGCACAACTCCTAAAACCCTTTGAATGTTTTGAGTGATAGGAGTGTCTTTTGTTACTTATAACAAGGCCTTTTGAATTATACATGAATTTTATGCTGTGAGGTGACTCAGGGTGGATGTTTAGTTTTAAGATGGTGGCCAGTTCCAGAAAGGCCAAGCATATGACAGAAGGGTGAAAATTTTTAGCCTCCCCCCCCAGAGAAGGAAGGGAAGGAGGCTGGAGATTGGATTATAAAAACTCCTTAGGGATGAGACCCAAGTGTTGAGGCAGAGTGGGGCCCTGGAGAGGATGGGGTAGCTCCATGGCCTCCTTCTTACATGGCCCTGTCTGCCTCTCTTCCATTTGATTGTTCCTGATCTGTGTCCTTTACAATAAACCAGTCATGGAAGTTCACACCTGTAATACTACAACTTTAGGAGACTCAGTCAGGAAGATTGCTTGAGGCCAGAAGTTCAAGACCAGCCTATGCAAAGTGAGGCTCAGTCTCAAAAAAAAAAAAAAAAAAAATAGAAAAATTAGCCAGGATATGTGGCATGTACCTGTAGTTCCAGCTACTCAGAGGGAGGCTGAGGCAGGAGGATTGCCTGAGCTCAGGAGACTGAGGTTGCAGTGAGCTGATATTGCCACTACCCTCTAGTGGAGGTGACAAAGTAAGAGTCTGTCTAAAAAAACAAAACAAACAACAAAAAAAAAACTGTAAGTGAAGTGTTTTCCTGAGTTCTGTGGGTTGTTCAAGTGTAGCAGTTCTCAACCTGTGGGTCACGACCCATAGGAACTGTATTAAAGGACCGTGGCATTAGGAAGGTTGAGAACCTCTGTTCTAGTGAATTATCAAACCTGAGGAGGGTGACCTGGGAATTCCCAAATTTAGGGCCATTGATTGAGAAGCACAGGGGTGGCTCCTGGGATTTGTGACTGGCCTCTGCTGTGGCACTGTCTTGTGGGACTAAGCCCTTAACTTGTAGGGTCTTTGCTAACTCTGGGAATTAGTGATAGAATTGAATTGCTGGACACTCTAGTTGGTGCCAGTGAACTGGAGCACTGTCTGCTGGTGGTATTGGAGTACTGTATCAGGGATCCTCAAACTATGGCCCGTGGGCCACATGCAGCCTGCCTAGGACATTTATCTGGCCTGCCAGGTGTTTTTGCTGCCGCTGCCTGTCCTGCTTAGCAGCCGACTTGTCCCGGGGCCCATAGTCGGGCCCTCCGATGGTCTGAGGGACAGTGAACTGGTCCCCTGTTTAAAAAGTTTGAGGACCCCTGCACTATATGTTTGGAGTCAGAAGAGAAACCTTGCACCTATCTCACAGGCTGTGCTGGGGCCTAAACTAGTTAGAATATGTCAAGCCCTTAGAACAGGGCCTGGTGGTGCATAGGATGCTCTCAATAAATATTGGCTGTACATTACTTATACTCTCTGCACACCCTCAGGCTTGGGAAATGAGAAAATAGGGTGGCGAGCAATAATAAGTGAGCTGAGGACTTGCTGAGGGCTTACTGTGTGCCCACTGTGTGCTGGGCTCCCTGGGCAGGCCTGAAGAGCAGGTGTGGCCTTCAAACATATTCTTGACCTTGAGAAATGTGTACTGGTTGAAGCCTACCACAAAACACACAGAAGCAGGCATGCGTGCACACACACACTTTGTAGGGCAAGCCATGTGGAACGCATCTCTTGGGAAGAGGTCAAGATGCCCTAGGAAGGCTTCCTATAGGAGGAGGGGTTTAGGATTGACCTCTGGGGGCAGCTAAATGTAGGGTATATAAGTGAGGGTGGGGTTCACTCAGGGCAAGCAAAAGATGAGGACCCAGAAGGAGCTGCAGGTTTGGGCATCTGAGGTACGCAGACAACACAGTCTCGAGAGAGTTTAAGGCAAAACAAGGTGAGGAGAGCGTAGTTAGGGCAAAGGGAAGGTGTGGGTATTGACTCGGAGCCTGGTCCTGGAGTTTAAGTGTGTCCTTGTGACTTCCCTAGGAGTTCTGGCATTGCAGAGCTGTGAACAGCCTCCCTAAGAGCAGAAGCCTGGCAGAAAACAAGTGCAGATGGAGATGACCCAGGCAGCCCCTCCTCTTCCTGTTGTCCCCTTTCATCTCTCCCTCTTTCCCACTCTTGTTCTCCCCAGGAGCAGAATGCTCAGCCCTCAGGGAGACATCAGGCACTGGACATCAGGACTGCCCCCTCCCAAGGGGTGATCTTTGCTCTGCTGGTAGGCCTTGAGGAGCTGGAGGAATTCTGCTGAGGGAAGCAGGGAACTCTAACTGCAGTGTGGACACTGGCACCAAGGGAGGGATAGCAGCAGGAGGGAAAGCCCTGCCCACACAGCATCCCCGCTGGCTCCCCAGTAGGAAACCAGTGCATTGCTCTAGACCCAGGCTTCCTCATTCCCAAGCCACTCCCCTTCACTCACCAGTCCTGTTTTGGCAGTTATTTGCACAATACATTCTATTGTTTGATTACCTTGCTATGTGAGTTTAAGCCATTAGAGCCATAGCTAAACTGAGGGTCTCTGAGTTATTCTCTGACAAGCCCAAGGAAAGTCACACAGTCCATAGGCAGCATGCAAATTTGAGACTGCTTGCCAAAGCTCTGCTCTGGAACTTACCAGTTTTATGACTTTGGGCATAACCTTTTCTCATCGGTAAAATGGGATAATACTGGTAGCTACTTCATGTCACTGCTGGGAGGAATTAGTTAATGAACATAGGTAAAGGACTTAGTGCCTCCTATAAATAAGTACTAAGTACTATTATCATCATCCATTTATTTATTTATTTTTGGAGACAGGGTCTCATTTCTGTTGCCAGGCTGGAGTGCAGTAGTGTAATCATAGCTCACTGCATCCTCAAACTCCTGGGTTCACGTGATCCTCCTCCCTGTGGGAATTAGTGTCAGAATTGAATTGTTAGACACTCCAGGCCCACACAGCCACACCTGGCTACTTTTTACTATTTTTTGTAGAGATAGAATTTCCCTATGTTTCCCAGGCTGGTCTTGAACTTCTAGCCTCAAGCAATCCTCCAGCCTCAGCCTTCCAAAATGATCTGCTACCGGGAGACCCAACTTTGTAGAAGTTAAAACATTCATGAGGAAAAGACAAAGCTATGGGTAAACCAGAGCAAAAAAATACAATGTGGACAAGAGAGTCAGTAAATGCCACCTGGGGACCTTTGGGTATAGGGAGACCCAAATTTGGGTCTCCCTTTGGTGAGAGAGAGATTAAAGGTGTGACACACCACACCCAGCCTGTTGTTATTACTACTATTATTATTTTTATTTTATAACTCTAGGACTAGCTTGAAGTGTCTCCATTCACACAAGATATTGCTTAGTTTAATTTTTAATTTTTTTTCTTTTTTCTTTTGAGACAGAGTCTTACTCTGTCGCCCTGGGTAGCTGGGTAGAGCACTGTGGTATTGTAGCTATAACCTCAAACTCCTGGATTTGAGTGATCCTTTTGTCTCAGCCTCCTAAGTAGCTGGGACTATAGGCTCCCACTGCAATACCCACCTAGTTAGTTTTTCTTTCTTTCTTTCTGTTTTTTTTTTTTTTTTTTTGAGACAGAGTCTCACTATGTCACCCTTGGTAGAGTGCTGTGACATCATAGCTCACAGCAACCTCAAACTCCTGGGCTTAAGTGATTTTTTTTGCCTCGGCCTCCTGAGTAGCTGGGACTATAGGTGCCTACCACAGCACACAGCTAATTTTGGAGATGAGGTCTCGCTGTTGCTCAGGCTGATCACAAACTCCTGAGCTCAGGCAATCTTCCAGACTCAGCCTTCCAGAGTGCTAGGATTACAGGTGTGAGCCACTGTGCCTGGCTAGTTTTTCTATTTTTAGTAGAGATGGGGTCTTTGTCTTGCTCACACTGGTCTCGAACTCCTGAGCACAAGGGATCCACATGCCTCGATCTCCCAGAGTGCTAGGATTACAGTTGTGAGCCATTATGCCCAGCCAAACTGCTTAGTTTATAAAGGCTTTTATTTTTTCTTTTGAGTTAAGCATATTGTTAAAACGCCAGGCCTTCCCAGGTGAAAGGGGTGCGCAGAAGATGCCTCCTCTCCAACAAGAGACTGAGGCATATTGAGATGAAGGACAGGGAATGGAGGGTGGGAAAGGTCTCAGATGGGTAAGTGAGAGGTCCCAGCACAATTTTGTTATGTCTCATCTCTCCCCAGACAGCCAGCCTCTACATCACCCCTTCCTATAGCTCCTCTTACAAGTCAATGTCTCCAAGTCACTCCCTGAATATTGAGTACCCCTCCCCCATTTTCTCTGCCCTTTTCCCATTTTCTACCCAAAGTGCCTGATGTACCCAGAAGGCCCCCACGTGGCATTTACTGACTCTCTTGTCCACACTGTATTATTTTGCTCTGGTTTACCGGTAGCTTTGTTTTTCCCTCATGCATGTCTTAACTTCTGCAAAGTTGGGTTTCCCTGTAGCAGATCAAGAAGTCTCATATTCCAGGGAGTTCCCAGGTTGCCAGGCAAGAATGGAGTGGCCTGGCACTGGCCTCTTACCTGGGTCTCAGAGAGATTCAGCTGGCGGGCCAGCTCTGTGCGCTCCCTTCCCACCACGTACTGGCAGCGCTGGAATTCCATCTCCAGGCGGTACAGCTGCTCAGCAGTGAATGATGTGCGAGTCCGCTTGGGCCGGTCCAGGTCCAGACCCTTAGGCAGCACAATTTCCCGAATGGTCCCCTTGGCATCTGCAGGGACCATGAAAGGAACAAGGTTAGTTCCTTAGCAAAGGAGCCACCAACAGCCATCTTAATAAGAGGTGCTACGATTTAACAGGACTGGCCTGGACATGGCTGTGTGATCTCTGACAAGTTGCTTAGCCTCTCTGGGCCCAGATTTCTCAACTTCACTCAGGGCAGAATAGTGTATCTAAGGGGTACACTGAATGGGCCCCATCTGTGATTCTGTTCCTCAGCAGAATAAGGAGTGAGTAGGAAAAAATATGCTGAGTTCTCAAGTACAGAGGAAAGATAGGAGATGGGTTAGAATTGGATGTGATCAATCAAGTAAGACTTACTGGAGATGTCCAGAACCACATCCTAAGCCATGTGTGTGCGCGTGTGCATGTGCATGGGTGAGTGCTCTGTGGGGGTCCGTGAGAAGGCTAGCTAGTGTGGGGCAGAGGACAGACTAGGGAGCTGGGGTCCCTGGAGGAGCCCAAGGGCTACTGCTGCTGTATCAGGCCATCAGAGTGTCTTCCGGGGGGACTGGATCCTCAACATGTGCTTAGTCTTGAACATCAGGGCCACCCCCTGGGCTCTGGACCAATGCCTTCTATGCCCAGGGTCTCCAGAATTTTGGAGTCTACTTAAGAGAGGTTGAAAACGCTGCAGTGCGGTGCGTGTTCTCTACATATATCCACATAAAGAACTTAGTAACAACACAAAGTGTTCAGCAAAAGTAAAATTTTTGAGGGTAGTAGTGATCATACAGGTGGCCATAAAGTTCGTGTGCAACTTAAAATAGTGTGCAATTTGCACACGAACTTTATAGACACCCTGTATATACACATTATCTTTTTTTTTTTTTTTTGAGACAGTCTCAAGCTGTCACCCTGAGTAGAGTGCCATGGCATCACAGCTCACAGCAACCTCCAACTCCTATGCTCAAGTGATTCTCCTGCTGCTGCCTCCCAAGTAGCTGGGACAACAGGCACCCGCCACAATGCCTGGCTATTTTTGGGTTGCAGCCATCATTGTTGTTTGGCAAGTCTGGGCTAGATTCGAACCTGCCAGCTCAGGTTTATGTGGCTGGCACCTTAGCCACTTGAGCCACAGGCACCGAGCCTATACACATTATCTTTAACCATAGAGGCAGAGATGATCCACATTTGAACCACACACCCTGATGGCTAGAAATCTAGTTATTAGAACATTTTATGTTAAAAATTAATTGTGGAAATATGCAGCAGCATCTCTGCATATTTACCAATAGTTCTCAACAAATGATGTCGAGGATAATGAAACTAAACTGATAGTAATTTACCATTGTATGGGAAGAACCTAGGCAATGGGAAGGTTGGCAATGGCAAGGCAACCCTGAGGAAGCAGAAGTGAGAAAGCAAAAGCTTTCTGCAGTTGCAGGAATCCCAGCCCCCTCCAGGGGGTGCCCATAGCTGGAGTTTGCGATGGAGCCATAAGCTCAGTGGCAATGGCTGCTCACATTCTAGTCATAATAACAGTTGACACTTCTGCAATATTTGCTCTGGGCCAGCAAGCACTGTGAATTTTTTCCTTTTTTTTTTTTTTGGTTTGTTTTTAAAGATATTTTTTACAGACAGGGTCTCACTCTGTCAATCCAGGCTGGATAGCAGTAATGTGATCACAGCTCACTGTAGCCTCAAACTCTTCTCAAGCAATCTTTCTGCCTCTGCCTTCTAGGTGGCAGGAACTACAAATGTACGTCACTGTGCTCAGCTAATTTAGACAAGCATTTTTTTTAGATATGGGGTCTCACTATTTTGCCCAGGCTGGTCTCAGACTTATGGCCTCAAGCAATCCTCTCTGCTTAGCTTCCATAAGTAATGGGGTTATAGGTGTGCGAGAGCCACTGCAGTCAGCCCAGGCACTGTTTTAAGCACTTTAGTGTCTCCATGAATTTGGAACTTTTAATAACCCCATTTTGTGGATGAGGAAATGGAGGAATTTATTCAAGTCACAAATGTTAAGGAATTTATTCAAGTCACAATGACAGTGCTCAATAAACTCTTGAAGCATCCCCATTATACCTTGTGAATGAATACTTTCTTAAAAATAATTAACAAGGGCAGAGCCTGTGGCTCAATGAGTAGGGCGCCGGCCCCATATACCAAGGGTGGCAGGTTCAAACCCGGCCCCGGCCAAACTGCAACAACAAAAAAAATAGCCGGGCGTTGTAGGAGGGGGGGTGCCTGTAGTCCCAGCTACTTGGAGGCTGAGGCAAGAGAATCGCCTAAGTCCAAGAGTGGACGTTGCTGTGAGCTGTGTGATGCCACAGCACTCTACCAAGGGCAATAAAGTGAGACTCTGTCTCTAAAAACAAAATAATAATAATTAACAAGTCAATCAACAAGTTATAATGAAGAGGACTTTGGTCATGAGAAAAAAATGGAAACATCTGGAAGAGTTCATCACACCCCTCCCCCACAACATAATGAAAGGAGCTGTATTTGGGATGAGCTATCTGGCAGGAGGCTCCTTGTGATTGGCAGGGACTGCTGGTCCCCCTTTGAGAATCTCTAAGCTAGAGGGTTAACCTGAGACCCTACCTCCAAATCCCCACCTCAGGAGAGAGGCTATTCCTAGCCCTGGCCAGTGTCAGTTCACATTCCCCCTCCAGAGAATGATTTGGCTCCTCTTGGGCTCCTGGCTCAGAGTCCTGGCACAGGTCTAAGAAGTTCCCAAGCACGCTCATATCACAGTCAACCTCAGGGAGAAGGTGGATCTAAGTGGGAGCTGTAGTCACCGCTCAGAGGTGGCCTCCTTCCCATCCCAGGCCAGGTCCTGCCAGGGTATTGGCAGAGCACATTGGAAAGACATGGGCCCTGCTCTTGAAATATTGTAGGAACACAGGTCTCTCAGGACATCTCAAGCTCCCAGCTCCAATACTTTCCCCATTCTAAAAAGACAGGGTAATATTTTAGGTCACTTTGCTTGTGACCTCACGGGGTCAGTCCTCTTTGCTTGTGCTGCACCATTTCCAACTGTGAGATCACAACACCCCAAATGACTCCAAAAGCATGGGTTTTACGAAACATGACTTTGTATGTTTGGCTATGAGAGGAAGGGTGCTGAGAGAAAGGGTGCCAGAAGCTACATACCTTCTCCCTGAGTCAGCCTCCCAGAGCCCCTGATATTGGGTCCACACTTTTTTCTTCATACAAGAGCTCAAAAGAACATTGGTACCTCAGGGAGCAGCCAAGATCAGCCACTGAGCTTAGGGTTAGGGGAGGCAAGAACCATACAAGAAAGGCAACCTCAGACTTGCGGTGAGAAACACCCAGTAGAATAGCTAGACTAAAAAAGGACCGAGGGGGCCAAAGTTTGGTAAAGATGCAGAGAAACTGGGTCTCTCATACATGGGAGTGGAAAATAGTACAGCCACTCTGGAAATCAGCCTGGAGATTTCTTAAACAGTTAGATATATACTTACCATACAATCTAGTGCACTTATTCTAGAGAAATGAAATCTTACGTTCACACAAAACCCTGTACAAAAATGTTACTAGCAGCTTTATTTCTAAAAGCCCTAAATAGAAACAAATCAAATGTCCTTCAATAGGAGAATGGTTAAGCAAACTGGTACTACCATACTCTGGAATACAACTCCGAAATAAAGAGGAAAAACTGGTTCAGTGCCTGTAGCGCAATGATTATGGTGCCAGCCACATACACCAAGGGTGGTAGGTTCAAACCTGGCCCTTGCCTGCCAAACAACAATGACAAGTGCAACAAAAAATAGCCAGGTGTTGTGGCAGGCACCTGTAGTCCCAGCTACTTGGGAGGCTGAGGCAAGAGAATCGCTTAAGCCCAAGAGTTTGAGGTTGCTGTGAGCTGTGATGCTATAGCACTCTATACCAAGGGTGACACAGTGAGACTCTATCTCAAAAAAAAAATTAAAATTAAAAAAAAGAGAGAGAAAACTATTGACAGCCAGGTGAGATGCCTCACACCTGCAATCCTAGCAGTTTGGGAGGCTGAGGCAAGTGGATTGCTTGAGCTCAGGAGTTTGAGACCAGCCTAAGCAAAAGTAAGAGCCTGGTCTCTAAAAATAGCTGGGTATGTGGCAGACACCTGTAGTCCCAGCTACTCAGGAGGCTGAGGCAAGAGATTTGCTTGAGCCAAGAGTTTGAGGTTGCTGTGAGGTATGACACCAAGGCAGTCTAGCCAGGATGGCACAGTGAGATTCTGTCTCCAAAACAAAACAAAAAGATGATTTAAAATGGTACATAGATAAACATTTGTCATCTTAAAAGTTATGTTCTTATTTTAATGTTTATCAGAAAAACATTTAAACTCACAAGTTTACATGCTTAGGATGAGGCTAAAGTTGGTATTTAATTTTACAATGCATTATGTTAAACTATTTAGAAAATAAATGGAATGTAAATATAACGGAAATGAAGATGGCATGCAAATAACTGAATGTTGGGAAACAATGGAATGAAGAGTATGATTTTTTTTTTTGAGACAGAGCCTTAAGCTGTCCCCCTGGGTAGAGTGCCCTGGCATTATAGCTCACAGCAACCTCCAACTCCTGGGCTCAAGCGAGTCTCCTGCCTCCACCTCCCAGGTAGCTGGGACCACAGGCGTCCACCACAACGCCCGGCTATTTTTTGGTTGCAGCCGTCATTGTTGTTTGGCGGGTCTGGGCTGGATTCGAACCTGCCACCTTAGGTGTACGTGGCTGGCGCCTTAGCCGGTTGAGCTATAGGCGCCGAGCTGAAGAGTATGATATTACATACATGTATATGTAGTGTTAGAGTTTAGAGTGGAGGGGCATGCTAGATGGGAAAAGATTGGTCTTAGTGAGTAGACTGGTGATCGTAAATTATCTGCTTAGAATAAAATTAAGTTAAATTCCTTTCTTGCACCATAAATAACAGTAAGTTTCAAGTGGATTAAAGTGCAAATCATAGATGGTAAAATGATAAAGGCATTACAAGAAACTATAAGATATTTTACAATCCTAGGCTCAGAAGGAGCTTTTTTTTTTTT
>NW_003852463.1:4939972-4943323 GCF_000181295.1 Otolemur garnettii
TTGTTTGGCGGGTCCGGGCTGGGGATTCGAACCCGCCACCTTAGGTGTACGTGGCTGGCGCCTTAGCCAGTTGAGCTATAGGCGCCGAGCCAGGAGGAGCTTTGTATCTAAGTAAGATACAAAACTGGAGACCATAAAAGAAACACAAAGGATGTAATTGTATTAAAGCTAAAAACTTGTATGAAAAAAATACCAAGACCAAAGTAAAGAACAAGAATAATTTTTTAAGATACTTTTAAAAGGGCGGTGCCTGTGGCTCAAAGGAGTAGGATGCCAGCCCCATATACTGGAGGTGGTGGGTTCAAACCTGGCCCCAGCCAAAAACTGCAAAAAAAAAAAAACAAAAAAAACCTTTAAAAGAGGCAAAGGAATAATTTTCAGAATGTATAAAATGCAATTATAAGTAAATAACTTTTTTAAAAGGGAAAAAGCCTAATCAAAGAAATGGTGAAATAATTTATCTGGGTCATTCATACAAAGGACATCTAAATGGCCAATAAGCATATAAAAAGATGAGCACAGTTTCACAGTAATCAGGATAAGGCAAGTTCTAGCAACAACGGAAAGCTCATTATCTCCCATAAGACTGGAAAGACACTATTAGGTAATTAGAAAACAATGATGCACCATAGGGAAATCCAGATTTCCATATATTGTTAGTAGAATAATCAATGATTACAATCTCTTAAGTCTGCATTTATTAAGATTAAAGACATTCATAACTTTTGCTTCAGTGATTTTATTTTAGTATTTGTGGCCGAGAAGCACGGACTCATGTGCTCTAAAGTGTAAATAACAATGATGTTTGTTGCAGCACTGCTCAAAGTATGGAAAATTTGAAAGCATCTTCAATGTTCCCCACAAAGGAAATGCTTGAAGAAATTATGCCACATTCATACTATAAAATGCCATGTAACAATTAATGAGAATGAGGCAATATCTATATGGACTGACATTAAATTCATGAAAGTAAGTTATAGAATAGTATGTATTATCCCCATGTATGTAAATAAAAACAACTGTATGTATTCAGTTGTTCAATATATGCTTAATAAACACCTATGTGCCAAATACTATACTAGGGTCTAGAAACACAAAAATGAACAAACTAGAAAAGGTGCTGTTCTCATAGACTTTGGTTTTTTTGTTGCTGTTGTTGTCGTTGTCATTGTTGTTTAGCAGGTCCAGGCTGGGTTTGAACCCGCCTGCCCCAGTGTATGTGGCTGGCATCCTAACCACTGAGCTACAGGCACCAAGCCTCCCATAGACCTTGTATTGGGGAGGGAGACAGAATTTAAAAAGATTTAAGATCATGAGTGCTTGGCAGACAATAACAAGATAAGGCGATATTACTGTTCCTCCCTTAACTAACAAACCCAATAACCCATGTGTGTGTGGGGTGTGTGTGTGTGTGTGTGTGTGTGTGTGTTGGTGTGTGTTGTTACACCCCTTTCTCCCTACTGTGATAGTTCTGGAAGCAGAAGTGAAAATGAAGCTTCATCAGTTTGGATTTCTGAGTAGCAAGATGAATCCCTGTCCACTTGTGATGGATTTGTCATGTGAGTGGAAAATGCACTCATGTTTCATTAAGCCTCTGAGGGCTCTGGTCTTCCCTGCAGTGGAAGATAGACTATTCTTACTGCCGTAGTCTGCCTTCCTGAATTGCTCCTTTTCTGGGTGGAGTTTTCAGAGAGCACCAGGAAGGAGAGACAGCTTTCACTCTAGGGCCTCCTTGTGGCTAGGCACTTGTTAGGGTGAAAATGCTTGAGTCTAAAGGGAGTGAGTCCTATGTTTTGCTGCCTCTTAGATCTCTTGGAAGATGGGTAAGTGCTGGGGAGATAGGAGAGGGTGAATTCTGCCCAAGAAGCCTTTTCTTAGGAGAGGTGGTGACTCCTGACCTAACAAGAGCTTATCCGGAGAGTTGTGGTGGCTCCTGCTTGTAATCCTAGTTCTGGGAGGCAGAGGTGGGAAGATAGCTTGAGGTGAGGAGCTCAAGAGCAGCCTGAGCAGTAGCAAGACCCCATCTCTACAAAAAATAGAAAAATTAGCTGAGGGTGGTGGTAGGTGCCTATATTCCCAGCTACTTAGGAGGCAGAGGCAAGAGGATCAATTGAACCCAAGAGTTTGAGGTTATAGTGAGCCATGATGATGCCACAGTACTCTAGCCAGGGTGACAGAGTGAGACTCTGTCTCAAAACAAAACAAAACAAAAGGTTATCTTATCTTTTCAACCTCCAGGACCCAAATATTTCTGGGTCCTGATACCTCTCTCAATACAGCTCTGAGGCCCAATGTCCCTTCATTTCTGACCAGAACTCCCTCTGCACGGCAACCTGTTAAGGTGGTTGGCTTGAAGTGTGCAAAATCCCTTCTGTCCTAACCTACAAAAATAGTATGATTGCTATAAAATTTCCTTGTGAAAAATTTGTCCTCAAGTTAATTGGAAAAATTGAAAATGGCAGAATAGTTAAGGAAACATGTTAAAAAATAAGGAGTGAATAATTGTATTACAGACAGGGTTATTAAAGACATGGCTTTGAACAATTAGATCATTATTTGGAATAATTTATCTCACACTGCAAGCAGAAATAAACAGAAAATAGATGAAAAATTTAAATGTAAAAAATAGAGCTCTAAAAATTGAAGAAAAATACAGAATGATTTTCTTTCTTTTTTGTTCTGTTGTTGGTTTAATTTATTACTATTTGATGACATCCAATAACACTGAAATACCTTCAGAATAATTATTAAAAATAAAATAAATGACAGATTGGAAAAACTAAAAAATCAAATCATTTGCAGGATAAGAGAAAATAGCTAAAAAACAAGAGACCGACTAGGAGAAAATATTCATAACTCATGCATAGCAGTGACCTCTTGTCTAGTATATACATAGCCTCTGTAGACTGGTGAGTAAAGAAGGTCAAGCAGTTCAGTGGAAAAGGAATACATTATTCAAATGAGAAGATACATAAGCGGCTAATAAACTCAGGTTCAGAGAGAATCAGAGAAGTGAAAGTTAGAATAACAATGAGATATTTTGGTGGGGGGAGATGCCATTTTTTAATCTTTTTTTTAAAACTTTTTAAAAATTAAATCATAACAGGGTACATTAATACTATCATGGGGTATAGTGTACTGTTTCTGTATACAATTTGAAGTACTTTCATCCAACTGGTTAACATAGCCTTCACGTCTTTTTCTTAGTTATTGTGTTAAGACGTGTATATTCTACATTTAGAAAAATTCACGGCTCGGCGCCTGTGGCTCAAGCGGCTAAGGCGCCAGCCACATACACCTAAGGTGGCAGGTTCGAATCTCCAGCCCAGGCCCGCCAAACAACAATGACTG
>NW_003852463.1:4943526-4946026 GCF_000181295.1 Otolemur garnettii
GTGATCCCACCAATCACCCTCCCTCCACCCCCTCTCCCCCCCGCCCCTCCCTCTCCCCTGGAGATGCCATATTTTATATATTAGACTGGGAAAATGATGCCGGCAAAGGTGAGCAGAAGTAGGGTCTCTCAAGCTCTGTTGTTAAGAACATAATTGATGGAATATAAGTTTTCTGCAGGGCAATTTCATAATGCCCGGCTAAATAAAAAATGCACAGTTCCTTTGTCCCAGAATTTGCATAGCGTTTTCTATCCCAGAGAAATACTGGCATACTTGATAAAGACAGACACATTGTTTATAGCATAGTTTGTAAGAAGGAGGAGAAAAAGGAAAAAGCTGAATGCTCATCAACAGGAAAATGGTTGATACAATCACAGTATAGTCATGCCTTGGCTACTTATATAGAAATTAACAAACATGAGGTCCATCTCCACATACTGACCTGAATGAATGCTCATTATGTACTGATAAGCGAAAACAGCAAGTGTGTATAAACCCATATATATAAAGGTAAAACTAAACTCCGTGTGCCTGTGCCTTTGTGTATGTGTGTTTGAACACGGATAGAAACAAGTCTGGCCCCTTGTGTATGTGTGTTTGAACACGGATAGAAACAAGTCTGGCCTGATAAGCACTTCATTCTCCTGTTGCCTCTGGGAGTGGAAACTGGTCAGGGAAGAACAATTTCTCCCATCTTTGTGTGTTTCTTTAATATTTGTTTTACTGTGAAGACTAGGTAATAAAAAAAAAATTGTAACAAAAGTTTTTACAACTTTAGGTAGAGATTTCTCTAATCAGGAACTAAAATCTAGAAACCCCCAAACAAACAACCATTCCCTGTAACTATAGTTTAAATTTCCTGTCTGGAAAAATAAATCTCACAGCTAAAATTAAAAAAAAAAAGAAAAACTGAAAGATGTTTGCAATACATGTCATAAAAAAAGGCTCATTTCCTTAGAATATGAATAGCACTTAACAACTGTAAGAAAACAGTAAGCAATTCAATAGAGACATGGCTAAATATATGAACAAATGATTCACAGAGAGAAAATTAAAGTGAAGAAAAATTATATGAAAACATGTTTACTCTCACTAGCAATTAAAAATGCTAGTAAAAATAAGCTTTTTCACTTGAAAAGATTTCACTGTAAAAAACTGAACATTTCCTGGGTTGGGAGGATTGAAAAAATGGCACATTTACATATGATTTCTAGGGGTATTAATTATTACAACATTTTTGACATAAAACTTGGAAATAGGGCAGCACCTGTGGCTCAAGGAGTAGGGCGCCAGCCCCATATACTCAGGGTGGCAGGTTCAAACCTGGCTCTGGCCAAAAACTGCAAAAAAACAAAACAAAACAAAACAAAACAAAAAAAAAACAAAACCAAAAATCTTGGAAATACTTATCATAACTTTAAGTGTGTCTACTTGGATTTTAAAAGATCACTACTAGGAATTTATCCTGTAATTACCCTCATACCATGTATATGTAACATGACCTTATTTTAAACATTATGACAAATTTCAAACATGTACAAAATTAGAGAGAATAGTATAATGAACTCAGATATACCTATCCCTCAACTTCAACTATTATAAAGCCAGGAACAATCTTATTTCTTCTATAGTGCCATAATTTTTATTTTATTATTTTCTTGAGATAGACTCTCACTTTGTTGCCCTTGGTAGAGTGCCGTAGCATCATAGCTCACCGCAACCTCAAACTCCTGGGCTTAAGTAATCTCTTGCCTCAGTCTCCCAAGTAGCTGGGATACAAGTGCCCACCACAATGTCCAGCTCTTTTTAGAGACGAGAATGTCTCAGGCTGGTCTCAAACCTGTGAGCTTAGATAATCTACCCACCTTGGCCTCCCAGAGTGCTAGTATCTTATTTTATTTTAGAGACAGAGTCTCACTTTGTTGCCCATGGTAGAGTGCTGTAGCATCATAGCTCACAGCTACCTCAAACTCTTGGGTTCAAGCAATCCTCGTTCAGCCTCCTGAGTAGGTGAGACTACAGGCTGTTTTTTAGAGATAGAGTCTTGCTGTTGCTCAGGCTGGTTTCTAACTCCTGAGCTCAGGCAATCCACCTGCCTCATCCTCCCAGAGTGCTACAGATGTGAACCACCGTGCCCAGCCTCATGATTTTTTTTTAGCAAATCTGAGACATTATATCATTTTACTCATAAATATTTTAATAAGTAGTTCTAAAAAAAAGACTCCTCAAAAAATCTTATGTACTATTAATACTATTATCACAACAAAAAAATTGACAATGACTCCTTAACATAATAAATTATTATACCTGTTTTTACATTTTTAATTGTCTAACGAATGTTTTTTATTTCTTTGTGGACATAGCATCTTGCTCTGTCACCTAGGCTGGTGTGCACTGGCAGGTCATAACTTAACTATTGGAGGTTTGTGTGATCTTCCTGCCTCAGCCTCTTAAATAGCTAAAACTACAGGTGTGCTACTCTTTGGCTAATCTCTCTTGT